>NC_073244.2:4075652-4388586 GCF_029281585.2 Gorilla gorilla gorilla | reverse complement strand
TAGATATTTTCAAGTTTATACAGATAGTGGTGTAGATATTTCCATCTTAATATAGATGGCGGTGTAGATATTTAAATGTTCATACAGATGGCGGTGCAGATATTTCCATGTTCATACAGATGGCAGTGTAGCTATTTCCATGTTTACAGAGATAGCGCTGTACTTATTTCCATGTGTAAAGAGATAGCTTTGTAGATATTTCCATGTATATGCAGATCGCTGTGTAGATATTTCCATTTTCATGCAGATAGCCGTGTAGATATTTCCATGTTCAAACAGATAGCGGTGTCGATATTTCCATGTTCATACAGATAGCAGTGTAGATATTTCCATGTTTTTACAGATAGCGGTGAAGATGTATGCATGTTTACACAGATAGCGGTGTAGATATTTCCATGTTCGTACAGATAGCAGTGTAGATATTTCCATGTTCATCCAGATGGCTGTGTAGATATATCCATGTTCATACAGATGGCGGTGAAGATATTTCCATGTTCATACAGACAGCGGTGTAGTTATTTCCATGTGTAAAGATATAGCTGTGTAGATATTTCCATGTATATGCAGATAGCTGTGTATATATTTCCATTTTCATGCAGATAGCGGTTTAGATATTTCCATGTTTAATCAGATAGCGGTGTAGATATTTCCGTGTTCATACAGATAGCGGTGTAGATATTTCCATGTTCAAACAGACAGCGGTGTAGATATTTCCATGTTCATACAGATAGCGGTGTAGATATTACCATGTTCATACAGATAGCGGTGTAGATACTTCCATGTTCATACAGATAGAGGGGCTGATATTTCCATGTTCATACAGATTGCGGTGCTGATATTTCCATGTTTATACAGATAGCGGTGTAGATATTTCCATGTTTATACAGATAGCGGTGTAAATATTTCCATGTTTATACAGATAGCGTTGTAGATATCTCCTTCTTAATGCAGATGGCGGTGTAGATATTTATATGTTCATACAGATGGCGGTGCTGATATTTCCATGTTCCTACAGATGGCGGTGTAGATATTTCCATGTTTATATTGATAGCGGTGTAGTTATTTCCATGTGTAAAGAGATAGCTGCGTAGATATTTCCATGTATATGCAGATAGCTGTGTAGATATTTCCATTTTCATGCAGATAGCGTTGTAGATATTTCCATGTTCAGATAGCGGTGTAGATATTTCCATGTTCATACAGATAGCGGTGCTGATATTTCCATGTTTATACAGGTAGCGGTGTAGATATTTCCATGTTTATACAGATTGCGGTGTAGATATTTCCATGTTTGTACAGATAGCGGTGTAGATATTTCCAAGTTTATACAGATAGCGGTGTAGTTATCTCCATCCTAATATAGATGGCGGTGTAGATATTTATATGTTCATACAGATGGCGGTGCAGATATTTCCATGTTCATACAGATGGCGGTGTAGATATTTGTATGTTTATAGAGATAGCGCTGTAGTTATTTCCATGTGTAAAGAGATAGCTTTGTAAATATTTCCATGTATATGCAGATCGCTGTGTAGATATTTCCACTTTCATGCAGATAGCGGTGTAGATATTTCCATGTTCAAACAGATAGCGGTGTAGATATTTCCATGTTCATACAGATAGCAGTGTAGATATTTCCATGTTTATATAGATAGCGGTGAAGATGTATGCATGTTTACACAGATAGCGTTGTAGATATTTCCATCTTCATACAGATAGCGGTGTAGATATTTCCATGTTCATCCACATGGCTGTGTAGATATATCCATGTTCATACAGATGGCGGTGAAGATATTTCCATGTTCATACAGATAGCGGTGTAGTTATTTCCACATGTAAAGAGATAGCTGTGTAGATATTTCCATGTATATGCAGATAGCTGTGTAGATATTTCCATTTTCATGCAGATAGCAGTTTAGATATTTCCATGTTCAAACAGATAGCGGTGTAGATATTTCCATGTTCATACAGATAGCGGTGTAGATATTTCCATGGTTATACAGATAGTGGTGAAGGTGTATGCATGTTTACACAGATAGCGGTGTAGATATTTCCATGTTCATACAGATAGCGGTGCTGATATTTCCATGTTTGTACAGGTAGCGGTGTAGTTATTTCCATGTTTATACAGATTGCGGTGTAGATATTTCCATGTTTATACAGATAGCGGTGTAGATATTTCCAAGTTTATACAGATAGTGGTGTAGATATCTCCATCTTAATATAGATGGCGGTGTAGATATTTAAATGTTCATACAGATGGCGGTGCAGATATTTCCATGTTCATACAGATGGCAGTGTAGCTATTTCCATGTTTACAGAGATAGCGCTGTACTTATTTCCATGTGTAAAGAGATAGCTTTCTAGATATTTCCATGTATATGCAGATCGCTGTGTAGATATTTCCATTTTCATGCAGATAGCCGTGTAGATATTTCCATGTTCAAACAGATAGCGGTGTCGATATTTCCATGTTCATACAGATAGCAGTGTAGATACTTCCATGTTTTTACAGATAGCGGTGAAGATGTATGCATGTTTACACAGATAGCGGTGTAGATATTTCCATGTTCATACAGATAGCGGTGTAGATATTTCCATGTTCATCCAGATGGCTGTGTAGATATATCCATGTTCATACAGATGGCGGTGAAGATATTTCCATGTTCATACAGATAGCGGTGTAGTTATTTCCATGTGTAAAGAGATAGCTGTGTAGATATTTCCATGTATATGCAGATAGCTGTGTATATATTTCCATTTTCATGCAGATAGCGGTTTAGATATTTCCATGTTTAAACAGATAGCGGTGTAGATATTTCCGTGTTCATACAGATAGCGGTGTAGATATTTCCATGTTCAAACAGATAGCGGTGTAGATATTTCCGTGTTCATACAGATAGCGGAGTAGATATTTCCATGTTCATACAGATAGCGGTGTAGATACTTCCATGTTCATACAGATAGAGGGGCTGATATTTCCATGTTCATACAGATGGCGGTGTAGATATTTCCATGTTCAAACAGATAGCGGTGTAGATATTTCCATGTTTATACAGATAGCGGTGTAGATATTTCCATGTTTATACAGATAGCGGTGTAGGTATCTCCATCTTAATACAGATGGCGGTGTAGATATTTATGTGTTCATACAGATGGCGGTGCAGATATTTCCATGTTCATACAGATAGCGGTGTAGTTATTTCCATGTTTATAGATATAGCGGTGTAGTTATTTCCATGTGTTAAGAGATAGCTGTGTAGATATTTCCATGTATTTGCAGATAGCTGTGTAGATATTTCCATTTTCATGCAGACAGTGGTGTAGATACTTCCATGTTTAAACAGATAGCGGTGTAGATATTTCCGTGTTCATACAGTTAGCGGTGTAGATATTTCCATGTTCAAAAAGATAGCTGTGTAGATATTTCTATGTATATGCAGATAGCTGTGTAGATATTTCTATTTTCATGCAGATAGCGGTTTAGATATTTCCATGTTCGTACAGATAGCGGTGTAGATATTTCCATGTTCATACAGATAGCCTTGTAGACATTTCCATGTTTATACAGATAGCGGTGAAGATGTATGCATGTTTACACAGATAGCGGTGTAGATATTTCCATGTTCATACAGATAGCGGTGTAGATAATTCAATGTTCACACAGATAGCGGTTTAGATATTTCCTTCTTAATACAGATGGCAGTGTAGATATTTATACGTTCATACAGATGGCGGTGCAGATATTTCCATGTTCATACAGATGGCGGTGTAGATATTTCCATGTTTATAGAGATAGCGGTGTAGTTATTTCCATGTGTTAAGAGATAGCTGTGTAGATATTTCCATGTATTTGCAGATAGCAGTGTAGATATTTCCATTTTCATGCAGACAGCGGTGTAGATATTTCCATGTTCAAACAGATAGCAGTGTAGATATTTCCATGTTCATACAGATAACGGTGTAGATATTTCCATGTCCATACAGATGGCGGTGTAGATATTTCCATGTTCATACAGATGGCGGTGATGATATTTCCATGTTTATACAGGTAGTGGTGTAGATATTTCCATGTTTATACAGATAGCGGTGTAGATATTTCCATGTTTATACAGATAGCGGTGTAGATAATTCCATGTTTATACAGATAGCAGTGTAGATATCTCCATCTTAATACAGATGGCGGTGTAGATATTTATATGTTCATACAGATGGCGGTGCAGATATTTCCATGTTCATACAGATAGCGGTGTAGTTATTTCCATGTGTAAAGAGATAGCTGTGTAGATATTTAAATGTATATGCAGATAGCAGTGTAGATATTTCCATTTTCATGCAGATAGCGGTGTAGATATTTCCATGTTCAAACAGATAGCGGTGTAGATATTTCCATGTTTATACAGATAGCGGTGTAGATATTTCCATGTTCATACAGATAGCGGTGTAGATATTTCCATGTTTATACAGATAGCGGTGAAGATCTATGCATGTTTACAGAGATAGCGGTGTAGATATTTCCATGTCCATCCAGATGGCTGTGTAGATATATCCATGTTCACACAGATAGCGGTGTAGCTATTTCCATGTTCATACAGATAGCGGTGTAGATATTTCCATGTTCATACAGATAGCGGTGTAGATATTTCCATGTTCATACAGATAGCGGTGCTGATATTTCCTTGTTTATACAGGCAGCGGTGTAGATATTTCCATGTTTATACAGATAGCGGTTTAGATATTTCCTTCTTAATGCAGATGGCGGCGGAGATATTTATATGTTCATACAGATGGCGGTGTAGATATTTCCATGTTTATACAGATAGCAGTGTAGATATCTCCATCTTAATACAGATGGCGGTGTAGATATTTATATGTTCTTACAGATGGCGGTGCAGATATTTCCATGTTCATACAGGTGGCGGTGTAGATATTTCCATGTTTATAGAGATAGCGGAGTAGATATTTCCATGTTTATACAGATAGCAGTGGAGATATCTCTATCTAAATACAGATGGCGGTGTAGATATTTATATTTTCATACAGATGGCGGTGTAGATATTTATATGTTCGTACAGATGGCGGTGTAGATATTTCCATGTTTATACAGATAGCAGTGTAGGTATCTCCATCTTAATACAGATGGCGGTGTAGATATTTATATGTTCATACAGATGGCGGTGCAGATATTTCCATGTTCATACAGATGGCGGTGTAGATATTTCCATGTTCATACAGATAGCGGTTTAGTTATTTCCATGTGTAAAGAGATAGCTGTGTAGATATTTAAATGTATATGCAGATAGCAGTGTAGATATTTCCATTTTCATGCAGATAGCGGTGTAGATATTTCCATGTTCAAACAGATAGCGGTGTAGATATTTCCATGTTCATACAGATACCGGTGTAGATATTTCCATGTTCATAGAGATAGCGGTGTAGATATTTCCATGTTCATACAGATAGCGGTGCTGATATTTCCATGTTTGTACAGGTAGCGGTGTAGATATTTCCATGTTTATACAGATTGCGGTGTAGATATTTCATTGTTTATACAGATAGCGGTGTAGATATTTCCAAGTTTATACAGATTGAGGTGTAGATATCTCCATCTTAATATAGATGGCGGTGTAGATATTTAAATGTTCATACAGATGGCGGTGCAGATATTTCCATGTTCATACAGATGGCGGTGTAGCTATTTCCATGTTTATAGAGATAGCGCTGTACTTATTTCCATGTGTAAAGAGATAGCTTTGTAGGTATTTCCATGTATATGCAGATAGCTGTGTAGATATTTCCATTTTCATGCAGATAGCCGTGTAGATATTTCCATGTTCAAACAGATAGCAGTATAGATATTTCCATGTTTTTACAGATAGCGGTGAAGATGTATGCATGTTTACACAGATAGCGGTGTAGATATTTCCATGTTCATACAGTTAGCGGTGTAGATATTTCCATGTTCATCCAGATGGCTGTGTAGACATATCCATGTTCATACAGATGGCGGTGAAGATATTTCCATGTTCATACAGATAGCGGTGTAGTTATTTCCATGTGTAAAGAGATAGCTGTGTAGATATTTCCATGTATACGCAGATAGCTGTGTATATATTTCCATTTTCATGCAGATAGCGGTTTAGATATTTCCATGTTTAAACAGATAGCGGTGTAGATATTTCCGTGTTCATACAGATAGCGGAGTAGATATTTCCATGTTCAAACAGATAGCGGTGTAGATATTTCCATGTTCATACAGATAGCGGAGTAGATATTTCCATGTTCATACAGATAGCGGTGTAGATACTTCCATGTTCATACAGATAGAGGCAATGATATTTCCATGTTCATACAGATAGCGGGGTTGATATTTCCATGTTTATACAGATAGCGGTGTAGATATTTCCATGTTTATACAGATAGCGGTGTAGATATTTCCATGTTTATACAGATAGCGGTGTAGGTATCTCCATCTTAATACAGATGGCGGTGTAGATATTTATGTGTTCATACAGATGGCGGTGCAGATATTTCCACGTTCATACAGATAGCGGTGTAGTTATTTCCATGTGTAAAGAGATAGCTGTGTAGATATTTCCATGTATATGCAGATAGCTGTGTAGATATTTCTATTTTCATGCAGATAGCGGTTTAGATATTTCCATGTTCGTACTGATAGCAGTGTAGATATTTCCATGTTCATACAGATAGCCTTGTAGACATTTCCATGTTTATACAGATAGCGGTGAAGATGTATGCATGTTTACACAGATTGCGGTGTAGATATTTCCATGTTCATACAGATAGCGGTGTAGATATTTCAATGTTCATACAGATAGCGGTTTAGATATTTCCTTCTTAATACAGATGTCGGTGTAGATATTTATATGTACTTACAGATGGCGGTGCAGATATTTCCATGTTCATACAGATGGCGGTGTAGATATTTCCATGTTTATAGAGATAGCAGTGTAGTTATTTCCATGTGTTAAGAGATAGCTGTGTAGATATTTCCATGTATTTGCAGATAGCTGTGTAGATATTTCCATTTTCATGCAGACAGCGGTGTAGATATTTCCATGTTCAAACAGATAGCGGTGTAGATATTTCCATGTTCATACAGATAACGGTGTAGATATTTCCATGTTCATACAGATAGCGGTGTAGATATTTCCATGTTCATACAGATGGCGGTGTAGATATTTCCATGTTCATACAGATGGCGGTGCTGATATTTCCATGTTTATACAGGTAGTGGTGTAGATATTTCCATGTTTATACAGGTAGTGGTGTAGATATTTCCATGTTTATACAGATAGCGGTGTAGATAATTCCATGTTTATACAGATAGCAGTGTAGATATCTCCATCTTTATACAGATGGCGGTGTAGATATTTATATGTTCATACAGATGGCGGTGCAGATATTTCCATGTTCGTACAGATAGCGGTGTAGTTATTTCCATGTGTAAAGAGATAGCTGTGTAGATATTTAAATGTATATGCAGATAGCAGTGTAGATATTTCCATTTTCATGCAGATAGCGGTGTAGATATTTCCGTGTTCAAACAGATAGCGGTGTAGATATTTCCATGTTCATACAGATAGCGGTGTAGATATTTCCATGTTCATACAGATAGCGGTGTAGATATTTCCATGTTTATACAGATAGCGGTGAAAATCTATGCATGTTTACAGAGATAGCGGTGTAGATATTTCCATGTTCATCCAGATGGCTGTTTAGATATATCCATGTTCATACAGATAGCGGTGTAGCTATTTCCATGTTCATACAGATAGCGGTGTAGATATTTCCATGTTCATACAGATAGCGGTGTAGATATTTCCATGTTCATACAGATAGCGGTGCTGATATTTCCTTGTTTATACAGGCAGCGGTGTAGATATTTCCATGTTTATACACATAGCGGTTTAGATATTTCCTTCTTAATACAGATGGTGGCGTAGATATTTATATGTTCATACAGATGGCGGTGTAGATATTTCCATGTTTATACAGATAGCAGTGTAGATATCTCCATCTTAATACAGATGGCGGTGTAGATATTTATATGTTCATACAGATGGCGGTGCAGATATTTCCATGTTCATACAGGTGGCGGTGTAGATATTTCCATGTTTATAGAGATAGCGGACTAGCTATTTCCATGTTTATACAGATAGCAGTGGAGATATCTCTATCTAAATACAGATGGCGGAGTAGATATTTATATTTTCATACATATGGCGGTGTAGATATTTATATGTTCGTACAGATGGCGGTGTAGATATTTCCATGTTTATACAGATAGCAGTGTAGGTATCTCCATCTTAATACAGATGGCGGTCTAGATATTTATATGTTCATACAGATGGCGGTGCAGATATTTCCGTGTTCATACAGATGGCGGTGTAGATATTTCCATGTTCATACATATAGCGGTTTAGTTATTTCCATCTGTAAAGAGATAGCTGTGTAGATATTTAAATGTATATGCAGATAGCAGTGTAGATATTTCCATTTTCATGCAGATAGCGGTGTAGATATTTCCATGTTCAAACAGATAGCGGTGTAGATATTTCCATGTTCATACAGATACCGGTGTAGATATTTCCATGTTCATAGAGATAGCGGTGTAGATATTTCCATGTTCATACAGATAACGGTGTAGATATTTCCATGTTCATACAGATAGCGGTGTAGATATTTCCATGTTCATACAGATGGCGGTGTAGATATTTCCATGTTCATACAGATGGCGGTGCTGATATTTCCATGTTTATACAGGTAGTGGTGTAGATATTTCCATGTTTATACAGATAGCGGTGTAGATATTTCCATGTTTATACAGATAGCGGTGTAGATAATTCCATGTTTATACAGATAGCGGTGTAGATATCTCCATCTTAATACAGATGGCGGTGTAGATATTTATATGTTCATACAGATGGCGGTGCAGATATTTCCATGTTCATACAGATAGCAGTGTAGTTATTTCCATGTGTAAAGAGATAGCTGTGTAGATATTTAAATGTATATGCAGATAGCAGTGTAGATATTTCCATTTTCATGCAGATAGCGGTATAGATATTTCCATGTTCAAACAGATAGCGGTGTAGATATTTCCATGTTCATACAGATAGCGGTGTAGATATTTCCATGTTCATACAGATAGCGGTGTAGATATTTCCACGTTTATACAGATAGCGGTGAAGATCTATGCATGTTTACAGAGATAGCGGTGTAGATATTTCCATGTTCATCCAGATGGCTGTGTAGATATATCCGTGTTCATACAGATAGCGGTGTAGCTATTTCCATGTTCATACAGATAGCGGTGTAGATATTTCCCTGTTCATACAGATAGCGGTGTAGATATTTCCATGTTCATACAGATAGCGGTGCTGATATTTCCTTGTTTATACAGGCAGCGGTGTAGATATTTCCATGTTTATACAGATAGCGGTTTAGATATTTCCTTCTTAATACAGATGGCGACGTAGATATTTATATGTTCATACAGATCGCGGTGTAGATATTTCCATGTTTATACAGATAGCAGTGTAGATATCTCCATCTTACTACAGATGGCGGTGTAGATATTTATATGTTCATACAGATGGCGGTGCAGATATTTCCATGTTCATACAGATGGTGGTGTAGATATTTCCATGTTTATAGAGATAGCGGAGTATATATTTCCATGTTTATACAGATAGCAGTGGAGATATCTCTATCTAAATACAGATGGCGGTGTAGATATTTATATTTTCATACAGATGGCGGTGTAGATATTTATATGTTCGTACAGATGGCGGTGTAGATATTTCCATGTTTATACAGATAGCAGTGTAGGTATCTCCATCTTAATACAGATGGCGGTGTAGATATTTATATGTTCATACAGATGGCGGTGCAGATATTTCCATGTTCATACAGATGGCGGTGTAGACATTTCCATGTTCATACAGATAGCGGTTTAGTTATTTCCATGTGTAAAGAGATAGCTGTGTAGATATTTATATGTATATGCAGATAGCAGTGTAGATATTTCCATTTTCATGCAGATAGCGGTGTAGATATTTCCATGTTCAAACAGATAGCGATGTAGATATTTCCATGTTCATACAGATACCGGTGTAGATATTTCCATGTTCATAGAGATAGCGGTGTAGATATTTCCATGTTCATACAGATAGCGGTGCTGATATTTCCATGTTTGTACAGGTAGAGGTGTAGATATTTCCATGTTTATACAGATTGCGGTGTAGATATTTCTATGTTTATACAGATAGCGGTGTAGATATTTCCAAGTTTATACAGATAGAGGTGTAGATATCTCCATCTTAATATAGATGGCGGTGTAGATATTTAAATGTTCATACAGATGGCGGTGCAGATATTTCCATGTTCATACAGATGGCGGTGTAGCTATTTCCATGTTTATAGAGATATCGCTGTACTTATTTCCATGTGTAAAGAGATAGCTTTGTAGATATTTCCATGTATATGCAGATAGCTGTGTAGATATTTCCATTTTCATGCAGATAGCCGTGTAGATATTTCCATGTTCAAACAGATAGCGGTGTAGTTATTTCCATGTTCATACAGATAGCAGTGTAGATATTTCCATGTTTTTACAGATAGCGGTGAAGATGTATGCATGTTTACACAGATAGCGGTGTAGATATTTCCATGTTCATACAGATAGCGGTGTAGATATTTCCATGTTCATCCAGATGGCTGTGTAGATATATCCATGTTCATACAGATGGCGGTGAAGATATTTCCATGTTCATATAGATAGCGGTGTAGTTATTTCCATGTGTAAAGAGATAGCTGTGTAGATATTTCCATGTATATGCAGATAGCTGTGTATATATTTCCATTTTCATGCAGATAGCGGTTTAGATATTTCCATGTTTAAACAGATAGCGGTGTAGATATTTCCGTGTTCATACAGATAGCGGTGTAGATATTTCCATGTTCAAACAGATAGCGGTGTAGATATTTCCATGTTCATACAGATAGCGGTGTAGATATTTCCATGTTCATACAGATAGCGGTGTAGATACTTCCATGTTCATACAGATAGAGGGGCTGATATTTCCATGTTCATACAGATAGCGGTGCTGATATTTCCATGTTTATACAGATAGCGGTGTAGATATTTCCATGTTTATACAGATAGCGGTGTAAATATTTCCATGTTTATACAGATAGCGTTGTAGATATCTCCTTCTTAATGCAGATGGCGGTGTAGATATTTATATGTTCATACAGATGGCGGTGCCGATATTTCCATGTTACTACAGATGGCGGTGTAGATATTTCCATGTTTATATAGATAGCGGTGTAGTTATTTCCATGTGTAAAGAGATAGCTGCGTAGATATTTCCATGTATATGCAGATAGCTGTGTAGATATTTCCATTTTCATGCAGATAGCGTTGTAGATATTTCCATGTTCAGACAGCGGTGTAGATATTTCCATGTTCATACAGATAGCGGTGCTGATATTTCCATGTTTATACAGGTAGCGGTGTAGATATTTCCATGTTTATACAGATTGCGATGTAGATATATCCATGTTTGTACAGATAGCGGTGTAGATATTTCCAAGTTTATACAGATAGCGGTGTAGTTATCTCCATCCTAATATAGATGGCGGTGTAGATATTTATATGTTCATACAGATGGCGGTGCAGATATTTCCATGTTCATACAGATGGCGGTGTAGATATTTGTATGTTTATAGAGATAGCGCTGTAGTTATTTCCATGTGTAAAGAGATAGCTTTGTAGATATTTCCATGTATATGCAGATCGCTGTGTAGATATTTCCACTTTCATGCAGATAGCGGTGTAGATATTTCCATGTTCAAACAGATAGCGGTGTAGATATTTCCATGTTCATACAGATAGCAGTGTAGATATTTCCATGTTTATATAGATAGCGGTGAAGATGTATGCATGTTTACACAGATAGCGTTGTAGATTTTTCCATCTTCATACAGATAGCGGTGTAGATATTTCCATGTTCATCCACATGGCTGTGTAGATATATCCATGTTCATACAGATGGCGGTGAAGATATTTCCATGTTCATACAGATAGCGGTGTAGTTATTTCCACATGTAAAGAGATAGCTGTGTAGATATTTCCATGTATATGCAGATAGCTGTGTAGATATTTCCATTTTCATGCAGATAGCAGTTTAGATATTTCCATGTTCAAACAGATAGCGGTGTAGATATTTCCATGTTCATACAGAGAGCGGTGTAGATATTTCCATGGTTATACAGATAGCAGTGAAGGTGTATGCATGTTTACACAGATAGCGGTGTAGATATTTCCATGTTCATACAGATAGCGGTGCTGATATTTCCATGTTTGTACAGGTAGCGGTGTAGTTATTTCCATGTTTATACAGATTGCGATGTAGATATTTCCATGTTTATACAGATAGCGGTGTAGATATTTCCAAGTTTATACAGATAGTGGTGTAGATATCTCCATCTTAACATAGATGGCGGTGTAGATATTTAAATGTTCATACAGATGGCGGTGCAGATATTTCCATGTTCATACAGATGGCGGTGTAGCTATTTCCATGTTTATAGAGATATCGCTGTACTTATTTCCATGTGTAAAGAGATAGCTTTGTAGATATTTCCATGTATATGCAGATAGCTGTGTAGATATTTCCATTTTCATGCAGATAGCCGTGTAGATATTTCCATGTTCAAACAGATAGCGGTGTAGTTATTTCCATGTTCATACAGATAGCAGTGTAGATATTTCCATGTTTTTACAGATAGCGGTGAAGATGTATGCATGTTTACACAGATAGCGGTGTAGATATTTCCATGTTCATACAGATAGCGGTGTAGATATTTCCATGTTCATCCAGATGGCTGTGTAGATATATCCATGTTCATACAGATGGCGGTGAAGATATTTCCATGTTCATATAGATAGCGGTGTAGTTATTTCCATGTGTAAAGAGATAGCTGTGTAGATATTTCCATGTATATGCAGATAGCTGTGTATATATTTCCATTTTCATGCAGATAGCGGTTTAGATATTTCCATGTTTAAACAGATAGCGGTGTAGATATTTCCGTGTTCATACAGATAGCGGTGTAGATATTTCCATGTTCAAACAGATAGCGGTGTAGATATTTCCATGTTCATACAGATAGCGGTGTAGATATTTCCATGTTCATACAGATAGCGGTGTAGATACTTCCATGTTCATACAGATAGAGGGGCTGATATTTCCATGTTCATACAGATAGTGGTGCTGATATTTCCATGTTTATACAGATAGCGGTGTAGATATTTCCATGTTTATACAGATAGCGGTGTAAATATTTCCATGTTTATACAGATAGCGTTGTAGATATCTCCTTCTTAATGCAGATGGCGGTGTAGATATTTATATGTTCATACAGATGGCGGTGCCGATATTTCCATGTTACTACAGATGGCGGTGTAGATATTTCCATGTTTATATAGATAGCGGTGTAGTTATTTCCATGTGTAAAGAGATAGCTGCGTAGATATTTCCATGTATATGCAGATAGCTGTGTAGATATTTCCATTTTCATGCAGATAGCGTTGTAGATATTTCCATGTTCAGACAGCGGTGTAGATATTTCCATGTTCATACAGATAGCGGTGCTGATATTTCCATGTTTATACAGGTAGCGGTGTAGATATTTCCATGTTTATACAGATTTCGGTGTAGATATATCCATGTTTGTACAGATAGCGGTGTAGATATTTCCAAGTTTATACAGATAGCGGTGTAGTTATCTCCATCCTAATATAGATGGCGGTGTAGATATTTATATGTTCATACAGATGGCGGTGCAGATATTTCCATGTTCATACAGATGGCGGTGTAGATATTTGTATGTTTATAGAGATAGCGCTGTAGTTATTTCCATGTGTAAAGAGATAGCTTTGTAGATATTTCCATGTATATGCAGATCGCTGTGTAGATATTTCCACTTTCATGCAGATAGCGGTGTAGATATTTCCATGTTCAAACAGATAGCGGTGTAGATATTTCCATGTTCATACAGATAGCAGTGTAGATATTTCCATGTTTATATAGATAGCGGTGAAGATGTATGCATGTTTACACAGATAGCGTTGTAGATATTTCCATCTTCATACAGATAGCGGTGTAGATATTTCCATGTTCATCCACATGGCTGTGTAGATATATCCATGTTCATACAGATGGCGGTGAAGATATTTCCATGTTCATACAGATAGCGGTGTAGTTATTTCCACATGTAAAGAGATAGCTGTGTAGGTATTTCCATGTATATGCAGATAGCTGTGTAGATATTTCCATTTTCATGCAGATAGCAGTTTAGATATTTCCATGTTCAAACAGATAGCGGTGTAGATATTTCCATGTTCATACAGATAGCGGTGTAGATATTTCCATGGTTATACAGATAGCAGTGAAGGTGTATGCATGTTTACACAGATAGCGGTGTAGATATTTCCATGTTCATACAGATAGCGGTGCTGATATTTCCATGTTTGTACAGGTAGCAGTGTAGTTATTTCCATGTTTATACAGATTGCGGTGTAGATATTTCCATGTTTATACAGATAGCGGTGTAGATATTTCCAAGTTTATACAGATAGTGGTGTAGATATCTCCATCTTAATATAGATGGCGGTGTAGATATTTAAATGTTCATACAGATGGCGGTGCAGATATTTCCATGTTCATACAGATGGCAGTGTAGCTATTTCCATGTTTACAGAGATAGCGCTGTACTTATTTCCATGTGTAAAGAGATAGCTTTGTAGATATTTCCATGTATATGCAGATCGCTGTGTAGATATTTCCATTTTCATGCAGATAGCCGTGTAGATATTTCCATGTTCAAACAGATAGCGGTGTCGATATTTCCATGTTCATACAGATAGCAGTGTAGATATTTCCATGTTTTTACAGATAGCGGTGAAGATGTATGCATGTTTACACAGATAGCGGTGTAGATATTTCCATGTTCATCCAGATGGCTGTGTAGATATATCCATGTTCATACAGATGGCGGTGAAGATATTTCCATGTTCATACAGATAGCGGTGTAGTTATTTCCATGTGTAAAGAGATAGCTGTGTAGATATTTCCATGTATATGCAGATAGCTGTGTATATATTTCCATTTTCATGCAGATAGCGGTTTAGATATTTCCATGTTTAATCAGATAGCGGTGTAGATATTTCCGTGTTCATACAGATAGCGGTGTAGATATTTCCATGTTCAAACAGACAGCGGTGTAGATATTTCCATGTTCATACAGATAGCGGTGTAGATATTACCATGTTCATACAGATAGCGGTGTAGATACTTCCATGTTCATACAGATAGAGGGGCTGATATTTCCATGTTCATACAGATAGCGGTGCTGATATTTCCATGTTTATACAGATAGCGGTGTAGATATTTCCATGTTTATAGAGATAGCGGTGTAAATATTTCCATGTTTATACAGATAGCGTTGTAGATATCTCCTTCTTAATGCAGATGGCGGTGTAGATATTTATATGTTCATACAGATGGCGGTGCTGATATTTCCATGTTCCTACAGATGGCGGTGTAGATATTTCCATGTTTATATTGATAGCGGTGTAGTTATTTCCATGTGTAAAGAGATAGCTGCGTAGATATTTCCATGTATATGCAGATAGCTGTGTAGATATTTCCATTTTCATGCAGATAGTGTTGTAGATATTTCCATGTTCAGATAGCGGTGTAGATATTTCCATGTTCATACAGATAGCGGTGCTGATATTTCCATGTTTATACAGGTAGCGGTGTAGATATTTCCATGTTTATACAGATTGCGGTGTAGATATTTCCATGTTTGTACAGATAGCGGTGTAGATATTTCCAAGTTTATACAGATAGCGGTGTAGTTATCTCCATCCTAATATAGATGGCGGTGTAGATATTTATATGTTCATACAGATGGCGGTGCAGATATTTCCATGTTCATACAGATGGCGGTGTAGATATTTGTATGTTTATAGAGATAGCGCTGTAGTTATTTCCATGTGTAAAGAGATAGCTTTGTAAATATTTCCATGTATAAGCAGATCGCTGTGTAGATATTTCCACTTTCATGCAGAGAGCGGTGTAGATATTTCCATGTTCAAACAGATAGCGGTGTAGATATTTCCATGTTCATACAGATAGCAGTGTAGATATTTCCATGTTTATATAGATAGCGGTGAAGATGTATGCATGTTTACACAGATAGCGTTGTAGATATTTCCATCTTCATACAGATAGCGGTGTAGATATTTCCATGTTCATCCACATGGCTGTGTAGATATATCCATGTTCATACAGATGGCGGTGAAGATATTTCCATGTTCATACAGATAGCGGTGTAGTTATTTCCACATGTAAAGAGATACCTGTGTAGATATTTCCATGTATATGCAGATAGCTGTGTAGATATTTCCATTTTCATGCAGATAGCAGTTTAGATATTTCCATGTTCAAACAGATAGCGGTGTAGATATTTCCATGTTCATACAGATAGCGGTGTAGATATTTCCATGGTTATACAGATAGTGGTGAAGGTGTATGCATGTTTACACAGATAGCGGTGTAGATATTTCCATGTTCATACAGATAGCGGTGCTGATATTTCCATGTTTGTACAGGTTGCGGTGTAGTTATTTCCATGTTTATACAGATTGCGGTGTAGATATTTCCATGTTTATACAGATAGCGGTGTAGATATTTCCAAGTTTATACAGATAGTGGTGTAGATATCTCCATCTTAATATAGATGGCGGTGTAGATATTTAAATGTTCATACAGATGGCGGTGCAGATATTTCCATGTTCATACAGATGGCAGTGTAGCTATTTCCATGTTTACAGAGATAGCGCTGTACTTATTTCCATGTGTAAAGAGATAGCTTTGTAGATATTTCCATGTATATGCAGATCGCTGTGTAGATATTTCCATTTTCATGCAGATAGCGGTGTAGATATTTCCATGTTCATACAGATATCGGTGTAGATATTTCCATGTTCATACAGATAGCGGTGTAGATATTTCCATGTTTATAGAGATAGCGGTGTAGGTATCTCCACCTTAATACAGATGGCGGTGTAGATATTTATGTGTTCATACAGATGGCGGTGCAGATATTTCCATGTTCATACAGATAGCGGTGTAGTTATTTCCATGTGTAAAGAGATAGCTGTGTAGATATTTCCATGTATATGCAGTTAGCTGTGTAGATATTTCTATTTTCATGCAGATAGCGGTTTAGATATTTCCATGTTCGTACAGATAGCGGTGTAGACATTTCCATGTTCATACAGATAGCCTTGTAGACATTTCCATGTTTATACAGATAGCGGTGAAGATGTATGCATGTTTACACAGATAGCGGTGTAGATATTTCCATGTTCATACAGATAGCGGTGTAGATATTTCAATGTTCATACAGATAGCGGTTTAGATATTTCCTTCTTAATACAGATGGCGGTGTAGATATTTATATGTTCATACAGATGGCGGTGCAGATATTTCCATGTTCATACAGATGGCGGTGTAGATATTTGTATGTTTATAGAGATAGCGGTGTAGTTATTTCCATGTGTTAAGAGATAGCTGTGTAGATATTTCCATTTACTTGCAGATAGCTGTGTAGATATTTCGATTTTCATGCAGACAGCGGTGTAGATATTTCCATGTTCAAACAGATAGCGGTGTAGATATTTCCATGTTCATACAAATAACGGTGTAGATATTTCCATGTTCATACAGATAGCAGTGTAGATATTTCCATGTTCATACAGATGGCGGTGTAGATATTTCCATGTTCATACAGATAGCGGTGCTGATATTTCCATGTTTATACAGGTAGTGGTGTAGATATTTCCATGTTTATACAGATAGCGGTGTAGATATTTCCATGTTTATACAGATAGCGGTGTAGATAATTCCATGTTTATACAGATAGCAGTGTAGATATCTCCATCTTAATACAGATGGCAGTGTAGATATTTATATGTTCATACAGATGGCGGTGCAGATATTTCCATGTTCATACAGATAGCGGTGCAGTTATTTCCATGTGTAAAGAGATAGCTGTGTAGATATTTAAATGTATATGCAGATAGCAGTGTAGATATTTCCATTTTCATGCAGATAGCGGTGTAGATATTTCCATGTTCAAACAGATAGCGGTGTAGATATTTCCATGTTCATACAGACATCGGTGTAGATATTTCCATGTTCATACAGATAGCGGTGTAGATATTTCCATGTTTATACAGAAAGAGGTGAAGATCTATGCATGTTTACAGAGATAGCGGTGTAGATATTTCCATGTTCATCCAGATGGCTATGTAGATATATCCATGTTCATACAGATAGCGGTGTAGCTATTTCCATGTTCATACAGATAGCGGTGTAGATATTTCCATGTTCATACAGATAGCGGTGTAGATATTTCCATGTTCATACAGATAGCGGTGCTGATATTTCCTTGTTTATACAGGCAGCGGTGTAGATATTTCCATGTTTATACAGATAGCGGTTTAGATATTTCCTTCTTAATACAGATGGCGGCGTAGATATTTATATGCTCATACAGATGGCGGTGTAGATATTTCCATGTTTATACAGATAGCAGTGTAGATATCTCCATCTTAATACAGATGGCGGTGTAGATATTTATATGTTCATACAGATGGCGGTGCAGATATTTCCATGTTCATACAGATAGCAGTGTAGTTATTTCCATGTGTAAAGAGATAGCTGTGTAGATATTTCCATTTTCATGCAGGTAGCGGTGTATATATTTCCATCTTCAAACAGATAGCGGTGTGGATATTTCCATGTTCATACAGATAGCGGTGTAGATATTTCCATGTTTATTCAGATAGCGGTGAAGATGTATGCATGATTACACAGATAGCGGTGTAGATATTTCCATGTTCGTCCAGATGGCTGTATAGATATATCCATGTTCATACAGATAGCGGTGTAGCTATTTCCGTGTTCATACAGATAGCGGTGTAGATATTTCCATGTTCATTCAGATAGCGGTTCTGATATTTCCATGTTCATACTGATGACTTTGTAGATATATCCATGTTCTTACAGATGGCGGTAAAGATATTTCCATGTTCATACAGATAGCGGTGTAGATATATCCATGTTCATACAGATAGCGGTGTAGATATTTCCATGTTCATACCGATAGCGGTGCTGATATTTCCATGTTTATACAGGTAGCCGTGTAGATATTTCCATGTTTATGCAGATAGCTGTGTAGATATTTCCATGTTTATACAGATAGCGGTGTAGATATTTCCATCTTTATACTGATAGCGGTGTAGATATCTCCTTTTTAATACAGATGGCGGTGTAGATATTTATATGTTCATACAGATGGCGGTGCAGATATTTCCATGTTCATACAGATGGCGGTGTAGATATTTCCATGTTTATAGAGATAGCGGAGTAGATATTTCCATGTTTATACAGATAGCAGTGGAGATATCTCTATCTAAATACAGATGGCGGTGTAGATATTTATATTTTCGTACAGATGGCGGTGTAGATATTTATATGTTCGTACAGATGGCGGTGTAGATATTTCCATGTTTATACAGATAGCAGTGTAGGTATCTCCATCTTAATACAGATGGCGGTGTAGATATTTATATGTTCATACAGATGGCGGTGCAGATATTTCCATGTTCATACAGATGGCGGTGTAGATATTTCCATGTTCATACAGATAGCGGTTTAGATATTTCCTTCTTAATACAGATGGCGGTGTAGATATTTATATGTTCATACAGATGGCGGTGCAGATATTTCCATGTTCATACAGATGGCGGTGTAGATATTTCCATGTTTATAGAGATAGCGGTGTAGTTATTTCCATGTATTAAGAGATAGCTGTGTAGATATTTCCATATATTTGCAGATAGCTGTGTAGATATTTCCATTTTCATGCAGACAGCGGTGTAGATATTTCCATGTTCAAACAGATAGCGGTGTAGATATTTCCATGTTCATACAGATAATGGTGTAGATATTTCCATGTTCAAACAGATAGCGGTGTAGATATTTCCATGTTCATACAGATGGCGGTGTAGATATTTCCATGTTCATACAGATGGCGGTGCTGATATTTCCATGTTTATACAGGTAGTGGTGTAGATATTTCCATGTTTATACAGATAGCGGTGTAGATATTTCCATGTTTATACAGATAGCGGTGTAGATAATTCCGTGTTTATACAGATAGCAGTGTAGATATCTCCATCTTAATACAGATGGCGGTGTAGATATTTATATGTTCATACAGATGGCGGTGCAGATATTTCCATGTTCATACAGATAGCGGTGTAGTTATTTCCATGTGTAAAGAGATAGCTGTGTAGATATTTAAATGTATATGCAGATTGCAGTGTAGATATTTCCATTTTCATGTAGATAGCGGTGTAGATATTTCCATGTTCAAACAGATAGCGGTGTAGATATTTCCATGTTCATACAGATATCGGTGTAGATATTTCCATGTTCATACAGATAGCGGTGTAGATATTTCCATGTTTATAGAGATAGCGGTGTAGGTATCTCCACCTTAATACAGATGGCGGTGTAGATATTTATGTGTTCATACAGATGGCGGTGCAGATGTTTCCATGTTCATACAGATAGCGGTGTAGATATTTCCATGTTCATACAGATAGCGGTTTAGTTATTTCCATGTGTAAAGAGATAGCTGTGTAGATATTTAAATGTATATGCAGATAGCAGTGTAGATATTTCCATTTTCATGCAGATAGCGGTGTAGATATTTCCATGTTCAAACAGATAGCGGTGTAGATATTTCCATGTTCATACAGATACCGGTGTAGATATTTCCATGTTCATAGAGATAGCGGTGTAGATATTTCCATGTTCATACAGATAGCGGTGCTGATATTTCCATGTTTGTACAGGTAGCGGTGTAGATATTTCCATGTTCAAACAGATAGCGGTGTAGATATTTCCATGTTCATACAGATAGCGGTGTAGATATTTCCATGTTCATACAGATAGCGGTGTAGATACTTCCATGTTCATACAGATAGAGGGGCTGATATTTCCATGTTCATACAGATAGCGGTGCTGATATTTCCATGTTTATACAGATAGCGGTGTAGATATTTCCATGTTTATACAGATAGCGGTGTAGACATTTCCATGGTTATACAGATAGCGGTGTATGTATCTCCATCTTAATACAGATGGCGGTGTATATATTTATGTGTTCATACAGATGGCGGTGCAGATATTTCCATGTTCATACAGATAGCGGTGTAGTTATTTCCATGTGTAAAGAGATAGCTTTGTAGATATTTCCATGTATATGCAGATAGCTGTGTAGATATTTCTATTTTCATGCAGTTAGCGGTTTAGATATTTCCTTGTTCGTACAGTTAGCGGTGTAGACATTTCCGTGTTCATACAGATAGCCTTGTAGACATTTCCGTGTTTATACAGATAGCGGTGAAGATGTATGCATGTTTACACAGATAGCGGTTTAGATATTTCCTTCTTAATACAGATGGCGGTGTAGATATTTATATGTTCATACAGATGGCGGTGCAGATATTTCCATGTTCATACAGATGGCGGTGTAGTTATTTCCATTTTTATAGAGATAGCGGTGTAGTTATTTCCATGTATTAAGAGATAGCTGTGTAGATATTTCCAAAGATTTGCAGATAGCTGTGTAGATATTTCCATTTTCATGCAGACAGCGGTGTAGATATTTCCATGTTCAAACAGATAGCGGTGTAGATATTTCCATGTTCATACAGATAACGGTGTAGATATTTCCATGTTCAAACAGATAGCGGTGTAGATATTTCCATGTTCATACAGATGGCGGTGCAGATATTTCCATGTTCATACAGATAGCGGTGTAGTTATTTCCATGTGTAAAGGGATAGCTGTGTAGATATTTAAATGTATATGCAGATTGCAGTGTAGATATTTCCATTTTCATGTAGATAGCGGTGTAGATATTTCCATGTTCAACCAGATAGCGGTGTAGATATTTCCATGTTCATACAGATATCGGTGTAGATATTTCCATGTTCATACAGATAGTGGTGTAGATATTTCCATGTTTATAGAGATAGCGGTGTAGGTATCTCCACCTTAATACAGATGGCGGTGTAGATATTTATGTGTTCATACAGATGGCGGTGCAGATATTTCCATGTTCATACAGATAGCGGTGTAGTTATTTCCATGTGTAAAGAGATAGCTGTGTAGATATTTCCATGTATATGCAGATAGCTGTGTAGATATTTCTATTTTCATGCAGATAGCGGTTTAGATATTTCCATGTTCGTACAGATAGCGGTGTAGATATTTCCATGTTCATACAGATAGCCTTGTAGACATTTCCATGTTTATACAGATAGCGGTGAAGATGTATGCATGTTTACACAGATAGCGGTGTAGATATTTCCATGTTCATACAGATAGCGGTGTAGATATTTCAATGTTCATACAGATAGCGGTTTAGATATTTCCTTCTTAATACAGATGGCGGTGTAGATATTTATATGTTCATACAGATGGCGGTGCAGATATTTCCATGTTCATACAGATGGCGGTGTAGATATTTGCATGTTTATAGAGATAGCGGTGTAGTTATTTCCATGTGTTAAGAGATAGCTGTGTAGATATTTCCATGTATTTGCAGATAGCTGTGTAGATATTTCCATTTTCATGCAGACAGCGGTGTATATATTTCCATGTTCAAACAGATAGCGGTGTAGATATTTCCATGTTCATACAGATAACGGTGTAGATATTTCCATGTTCAAACAGATAGCGGTGTAGGTATTTCCATGTTCATACAGATGGCGGTGTAGATATTTCCATGTTCATACAGATGGCGGTGCTGATATTTCCATGTTTGTACAGGTAGTGGTGTAGATATTTCCATGTTTATACAGATAGCGGTGTAGATATTTCCATGTTTATACAGATAGCGGTGTAGATAATTCCATTTTTATACAGATAGCAGTGTAGATATCTCCATCTTATTACAGATGGCGGTGTAGATATTTATATGTTCATACAGATGGCGGTGCAGATATTTCCATGTTCATACAGATAGCGGTGTAGTTATTTCCATGTGTGAAGAGATAGCTGTGTAGATATTTAAATGTATATGCAGATAGCAGTGTAGATATTTCCATTTTCATGCAGATAGCGATGTAGATATTTCCATGTTCAAACAGATAGCGGTGTAGATATTTCCATGTTCATACAGATAGCGGTGTAGATATTTCCATGTTCATACAGATAGCGGTGTAGATATTTCCATGTTTATACAGATAGCGGTGAAGATCTATGCATGTTTACAGAGATAGCGGTGTAGATATTTCCATGTTCATCCAGATGGCTGAGTAGATATATCCATGTTCATACAGATAGCGGTGTAGCTATTTCCATGTTCATACAGATAGCGGTGTAGATATTTCCATGTTCATACAGATAGCGGTGTAGATATTTCCATGTTCATACAGATAGCGGTGCTGATATTTCCTTGTTTATACAGGCAGCGGTGTAGATATTTCCATGTTTATACAGATAGCGGTTTAGATATTTCCTTCTTAATACAGATGGCGGCGTAGATATTTATATGTTCATACAGATGGCGGTGTAGATATTTCCATGTTTATACAGACAGCAGTGTAGATATCTCCATCTTAATACAGATGGCGGTGTAGATATTTATATGTTCATACAGATGGCGGTGCAGATATTTCCATGTTCATACAGATGGCGGTGTAGATATTTCCATGTTTATAGAGATAGCGGAGTAGATATTTCCATGTTTATACAGATAGCAGTGGAGTTATCTCTATCTAAATACAGATGGCGGTGTAGATATTTATATTTTCATACAGATGGCGGTGTAGATATTTATATGTTCGTACAGATGGCGGTGTAGATATTTCCATGTTTATACAGATAGCAGTGTAGGTATCTCCATCTTAATACAGATGGCGGTGTAGATATTTATATGTTCATATAGATGGCGGTGCAGATATTTCCATGTTCATACAGATGGCGGTGTAGATATTTCCATGTTCATACAGATAGCGGTTTAGTTATTTCCATGTGTAAAGAGATAGCTGTGTAGATATTTAAATGTATATGCAGATAGCAGTGTAGATATTTCCATTTTCATGCAGATAGCGGTGTAGATATTTCCATGTTCAAACAGATAGCGGTGTAGATATTTCCATGTTCATACAGATAGCGGTGTAGATATTTCCATGTTCATACAGATAGCGGTGTAGATATTTCCATGTTCATAGAGATAGCGGTGTAGATATTTCCATGTTCATACAGATAGCGGTGCTGATATTTCCATGTTTGTACAGGTAGCGGTGTAGATATTTCCATGTTCAAACAGATAGCGGTGTAGATATTTCCATGTTCATACAGATAGCGGTGTAGATATTTCCATGTTCATACAGATAGCGGTGTAGATACTTCCATGTTCATACAGATAGAGGGGCTGATATTTCCATGTTCATACAGATAGCGGTGCTGATATTTCCATGTTTATACAGATAGCGGTGTAGATATTTCCATGTTTATACAGATAGCGGTGTAGATATTTCCATGTTTATACAGATAGCGGTGTAGGTATCTCCATCTTAATACAGATGGCGGTGTAGATATTTATGCGTTCATACAGATGGCGGTGCAGATATTTCCATGTTCATACAGATAGCGGTGTAGTTATTTCCATGTGTAAAGAGATAGCTTTGTAGATATTTCCATGTATATGCAGATAGCTGTGTAGAAATTTCTATTTTCATGTAGTTAGCGGTTTAGATATTTCCTTGTTCGTACAGTTAGCGGTGTAGATATTTCCATGTTCATACAGATGGCGGTGCAGATATTTCCATGTTCATACAGATAGCGGTGTAGTTATTTCCATGTGTAAAGGGATAGCTGTGTAGATATTTAAATGTATATGCAGATTGCAGTGTAGATATTTCCATTTTCATGTAGATAGCGGTGTAGATATTTCCATGTTCAAACAGATAGCGGTGTAGATATTTCCATGTTCATACAGATATCGGTGTAGATATTTCCATGTTCATACAGATAGTGGTGTAGATATTTCCATGTTTATAGAGATAGCGGTGTAGGTATCTCCACCTTAATACAGATGGCGGTGTAGATATTTATGTGTTCATACAGATGGCGGTGCAGATATTTCCATGTTCATACAGATAGCGGTGTAGTTATTTCCATGTGTAAAGAGATAGCTGTGTAGATATTTCCATGTATATGCAGATAGCTGTGTAGATATTTCTATTTTCATGCAGATAGCGGTTTAGATATTTCCATGTTCGTACAGATAGCGGTGTAGATATTTCCATGTTCATACAGATAGCCTTGTAGACATTTCCATGTTTATACAGATAGCGGTGAAGATGTATGCATGTTTACACAGATAGCGGTGTAGATATTTCCATGTTCATACAGATAGCGGTGTAGATATTACAATGTTCATACAGATAGCGGTTTAGATATTTCCTTCTTAATACAGATGGCGGTGTAGATATTTATATGTTCATACAGATGGCGGTGCAGATATTTCCATGTTCATACAGATGGCGGTGTAGATATTTGCATGTTTATAGAGATAGCGGTGTAGTTATTTCCATGTGTTAAGAGATAGCTGTGTAGATATTTCCATGTATTTGCAGATAGCTGTGTAGATATTTCCATTTTCATGCAGACAGCGGTGTATATATTTCCATGTTCAAACAGATAACGGTGTAGATATTTCCATGTTCAAACAGATAGCGGTGTAGGTATTTCCATGTTCATACAGATGGCGGTGTAGATATTTCCATGTTCATACAGATGGCGGTGCTGATATTTCCATGTTTGTACAGGTAGTGGTGTAGATATTTCCATGTTTATACAGATAGCGGTGTAGATATTTCCATGTTTATACAGATAGCGTTGTAGATAATTCCATTTTTATACAGATAGCAGTGTAGATATCTCCATCTTATTACAGATGGCGGTGTAGATATTTATATGTTCATACAGATGGCGGTGCAGATATTTCCATGTTCATACAGATAGCGGTGTAGTTATTTCCATGTGTGAAGAGATAGCTGTGTAGATATTTAAATGTATATGCAGATAGCAGTGTAGATATTTCCATTTTCATGCAGATAGCGATGTAGATATTTCCATGTTCAAACAGATAGCGGTGTAGATATTTCCATGTTCATACAGATAGCGGTGTAGATATTTCCATGTTCATACAGATAGCGGTGTAGATATTTCCATGTTTATACAGATAGCGGTGAAGATCTATGCATGTTTACAGAGATAGCGGTGTAGATATTTCCATGTTCATCCAGATGGCTGAGTAGATATATCCATGTTCATACAGATAGCGGTGTAGCTATTTCCATGTTCATACAGATAGCGGTGTAGATATTTCCATGTTCATACAGATAGCGGTGTAGATATTTCCATGTTCATACAGATAGCAGTGCTGATATTTCCTTGTTTATACAGGCAGCGGTGTAGATATTTCCATGTTTATACAGATAGCGGTTTAGATATTTCCTTCTTAATACAGATGGCGGCGTAGATATTTATATGTTCATACAGATGGCGGTGTAGATATTTCCATGTTTATACAGACAGCAGTGTAGATATCTCCATCTTAATACAGATGGCGGTGTAGATATTTATATGTTCATACAGATGGCGGTGCAGATATTTCCATGTTCATACAGTTGGCGGTGTAGATATTTCCATGTTTATAGAGATAGCGGAGTAGATATTTCCATGTTTATACAGATAGCAGTGGAGTTATCTCTATCTAAATACAGATGGCGGTGTAGATATTTATATTTTCATACAGATGGCGGTGTAGATATTTATATGTTCGTACAGATGGCGGTGTAGATATTTCCATGTTTATACAGATAGCAGTGTAGGTATCTCCATCTTAATACAGATGGCGGTGTAGATATTTATATGTTCATACAGATGGCGGTGCAGATATTTCCATGTTCATACAGATGGCGGTGTAGATATTTCCATGTTCATACAGATAGCGGTTTAGTTATTTCCATGTGTAAAGAGATAGCTGTGTAGATATTTAAATGTATATGCAGATAGCAGTGTAGATATTTCCATTTTCATGCAGATAGCGGTGTAGATATTTCCATGTTCAAACAGATAGCGGTGTAGATATTTCCATGTTCATACAGATAGCGGTGTAGATATTTCCATGTTCATACAGATAGCGGTGTAGATATTTCCATGTTCATAGAGATAGCGGTGTAGATATTTCCATGTTCATACAGATAGCGGTGCTGATATTTCCATGTTTGTACAGGTAGCGGTGTAGATATTTCCATGTTCAAACAGATAGCGGTGTAGATATTTCCATGTTCATACAGATAGCGGTGTAGATATTTCCATGTTCATACAGATAGCGGTGTAGATACTTCCATGTTCATACAGATATAGGGGCTGATATTTCCATGCTCATACAGATAGCGGTGCTGATATTTCCATGTTTATACAGATAGCGGTGTAGATATTTCCATGTTTATACAGATAGCGGTGTAGATATTTCCATGTTTATACAGATAGCGGTGTAGGTATCTCCATCTTAATACAGATGGCGGTGTAGATATTTATGCGTTCATACAGATGGCGGTGCAGATATTTCCATGTTCATACAGATAGCGGTGTAGTTATTTCCATGTGTAAAGAGATAGCTTTGTAGATATTTCCATGTATATGCAGATAGCTGTGTAGAAATTTCTATTTTCATGTAGTTAGCGGTTTAGATATTTCCTTGTTCGTACAGTTAGCGGTGTAGATATTTCCATGTTCATACAGATAGCCTTGTAGACATTTCCATGTTTATACAGATAGCGGTGAAGATGTATGCATGTTTACACAAATAGCGGTGTAGATATTTCCAGGTTCATACAGATAGCGGTGTAGATATTTCAATGTTCATACAGATGGCGGTTTAGATATTTCCTTCTTAATACAGATGGTGGTGTAGATATTTATATGTTCATACAGATGGCGGTGCAGATATTTCCATGTTCATACAGATGGCGGTGTAGATATTTCCATGTTTATAGAGATAGCGGTGTAGTTATTTCCATGTATTAAGAGATAGCTGTGTAGATATTTCCATATATTTGCAGATAGCTGTGTAGATATTTCCATTTTCATGCAGACAGCGGTGTAGATATTTCCATGTTCAAACAGATAGCGGTGTAGATATTTCCATGTTCATACAGATAACGGTGTAGATATTTCCATGTTCAAACAGATAGCGGTGTAGATATTTCCATGTTCATACAGATGGCGGTGTAGATATTTCCATGTTCATACAGTTGGCGGTGCTGATATTTCCATGTTTATACAGGTAGTGGTGTAGATATTTCCATGTTTATACAGATAGCGGTGTAGATATTTCCATGTTTATACAGATAGCGGTGTAGATAATTCCATGTTTATACAGATAGCAGTGTAGATATCTCCATCTTAATACAGATGGCGGTGTAGATATTTATATGTTCATACAGATGGCGGTGCAGATATTTCCATGTTCATACAGATAGCGGTGTAGTTATTTCCATGTGTAAAGAGATAGCTGTGTAGATATTTAAATGTATATGCAGATTGCAGTGTAGATATTTCCATTTTCATGTAGATAGCGGTGTAGATATTTCCATGTTCAAACAGATAGCGGTGTGGATATTTCCATGGTCATACAGATATCGGTGTAGATATTTCCATGTTCATACAGATAGCGGTGTAGATATTTCCATGTTTATAGAGATAGCGGTGTTGGTATCTCCACCTTAATACAGATGGCGGTGTAGATATTTATGTGTTCATACAGATGGCGGTGCAGATATTTCCATGTTCATACAGATAGCGGTGTAGTTATTTCCATGTGTAAAGAGATAGCTGTGTAGATATTTCCATGTATATGCAGATAGCTGTGTAGATATTTCTATTTTCATGCAGATAGCGGTTTAGATATTTCCATGTTCGTACAGATAGCGGTGTAGATATTTCCATGTTCATACAGATAGCCTTGTAGACATTTCCATGTTTATACAGATAGCGGTGAAGATGTATGCATGTTTACACAGATAGCGGTGTAGATATTTCCATGTTCATACAGATAGCGGTGTAGATATTTCAATGTTCATACAGATAGCGGTTTAGATATTTCCTTCTTAATACAGATGGCGGTGTAGATATTTATATGTTCATACAGATGGCGGTGCAGATATTTCCATGTTCATACAGATGGCGGTGTAGATATTTGCATGTTTATAGAGATAGCGGTGTAGTTATTTCCATGTGTTAAGAGATAGCTGTGTAGATATTTCCATTTATTTGCAGATAGCTGTGTAGATATTTCGATTTTCATGCAGACAGCGGTGTAGATATTTCCATGTTCAAACAGATAGCGGTGTAGATATTTCCATGTTCATACAGATAACGGTGTAGATATTTCCATGTTCATACAGATAGCAGTGTAGATATTTCCATGTTCATACAGATGGCGGTGTAGATATTTCCATGTTCATACAGATAGCGGTGCTGATATTTCCATGTTTATACAGGTAGTGGTGTAGATATTTCCATGTTTATACAGATAGCGGTGTAGATATTTCCATGTTGATACAGATAGCGGTGTAGATAATTCCATGTTTATACAGATAGCAGTGTAGATATCTCCATCTTAATACAGATGGCAGTGTAGATATTTATATGTTCATACAGATGGCGGTGCAGATATTTCCATGTTCATACAGATAGCGGTGCAGTTATTTCCATGTGTAAAGAGATAGCTGTGTAGATATTTAAATGTATATGCAGAAAGCAGTGTAGATATTTCCATTTTCATGCAGATAGCGGTGTAGATATTTCCATGTTCAAACAGATAGCGGTGTAGATATTTCCATGTTCATACAGACATCGGTGTAGATATTTCCATGTTCATACAGATAGCGGTGTAGATATTCCCATGTTTATACAGAAAGAGGTGAAGATCTATGCATGTTTACAGAGATAGCGGTGTAGATATTTCCATGTTCATCCAGATGGCTGTGTAGATATATCCATGTTCATACAGATAGCGGTGTAGCTATTTCCATGTTCATACAGATAGCGGTGTAGATATTTCCATGTTCATACAGATAGCGGTGTAGATATTTCCATGTTCATACAGATAGCGGTGCTGATATTTCCTTGTTTATACAGGCAGCGGTGTAGATATTTCCATGTTTATACAGATAGCGGTTTAGATATTTCCTTCTTAATACAGATGGCGGCGTAGATATTTATATGCTCATACAGATGGCGGTGTAGATATTTCCATGTTTATACAGATAGCAGTGTAGATATCTCCATCTTAATACAGATGGCGGTGTAGATATTTATATGTTCATACAGATGGCGGTGCAGATATTTCCATGTTCATACAGATAGCAGTGTAGTTATTTCCATGTGTAAAGAGATAGCTGTGTAGATATTTCCATTTTCATGCAGGTAGCGGTGTATATATTTCCATCTTCAAACAGATAGCGGTGTGGATATTTCCATGTTCATACAGATAGCGGTGTAGATATTTCCATGTTTATTCAGATAGCGGTGAAGATGTATGCATGTTTACACAGATAGCGGTGTAGATATTTCCATGTTCGTCCAGATGGCTGTATAGATATATCCATGTTCATACAGATAGCGGTGTAGCTATTTCCGTGTTCATACAGATAGCGGTGTAGATATTTCCATGTTCATTCAGATAGCGGTTCTGATATTTCCATGTTCATACAGATGACTTTGTAGATATATCCATGTTCTTACAGATGGCGGTAAAGATATTTCCATGTTCATACAGATAGCGGTGTAGATATATCCATGTTCATACAGATAGCGGTGTAGATATTTCCATGTTCATACCGATAGCGGTGCTGATATTTCCATGTTTATACAGGTAGCCGTGTAGATATTTCCATGTTTATGCAGATAGCTGTGTAGATATTTCCATGTTTATACAGATAGCGGTGTAGATATTTCCATCTTTATACTGATAGCGGTGTAGATATCTCCTTCTTAATACAGATGGCGGTGTAGATATTTATATGTTCATACAGATGGCGGTGCAGATATTTCCATGTTCATACAGATGGCGGTGTAGATATTTCCATGTTTATAGAGATAGCGGAGTAGATATTTCCATGTTTATACAGATAGCAGTGGAGATATCTCTATCTAAATACAGATGGCGGTGTAGATATTTATATTTTCATACAGATGGCGGTGTAGATATTTATATGTTCGTACAGATGGCGGTGTAGATATTTCCATGTTTATTCAGATGGCGGTGTAGATATTTCCATGTTCATACAGATAGCGGTGTAGATATTTCCATGTTCATACAGATAGCGGTTTAGTTATTTCCATGTGTAAAGAGATAGCTGTGTAGATATTTAAATGTATATGCAGATAGCAGTGTAGATATTTCCATTTTCATGCAGATAGCGGTGTAGATATTTCCATGCTCAAACAGATAGCGGTGTAGATATTTCCATGTTCATACAGATACCGGTGTAGATATTTCCATGTTCATAGAGATAGCGGTGTAGATATTTCCATGTTCATACAGATAGCGGTGCTGATATTTCCATGTTTGTACAGGTAGCGGTGTAGATATTTCCATGTTCATACAGATAGCGGTGTAGATATTTCCATGTTCATACAGATAGCGGTGTAGATACTTCCATGTTCATACAGATAGAGGGGCTGATATTTCCATGTTCATACAGATAGCGGTGCTGATATTTCCATGTTTATACAGATAGCGGTGTAGATATTTCCATGTTTATACAGATAGCGGTGTAGATATTTCCATGTTTATACAGATAGCAGTGTAGGTATCTCCATCTTAATACAGATGGCGGTGTAGATATTTATGTGTTCATACAGATGGCGGTGCAGATATTTCCATGTTCATACAGATAGCGGTGTAGTTATTTCCATGTGTAAAGAGATAGCTTTGTAGATATTTCCATGTATATGCAGATAGCTGTGTAGATATTTCTATTTTCATGCAGTTAGCGGTTTAGATATTTCCTTGTTCGTACAGTTAGCGGTTTAGATATTTCCATGTTCATACAGATAGCCTTGTAGACATTTCCATGTTTATACAGATAGCGGTGAAGATGTATGCATGTTTACACAGATAGCGGTGTAGATATTTCCATGTTCATACAGATAGCGGTGTAGATATTTCAATGTTCATACAGATAGCGGTTTAGATATTTCCTTCTTAATACAGATGGCGGTGTAGATATTTATATGTTCATACAGATGGCGGTGCAGATATTTCCATGTTCATACAGATGGCGGTGTAGATATTTCCATGTTTATAGAGATAGCGGTGTAGTTATTTCCATGTATTAAGAGATAGCTGTGTAGATATTTCCATATATTTGCAGATAGCTGTGTAGATATTTCCATTTTCATGCAGACAGCGGTGTAGTTATTTCCATGTTCAAACAGATAGCGGTGTAGATATTTCCATGTTCATACAGATAATGGTGTAGATATTTCCATGTTCAAACAGATAGCGGTGTAGATATTTCCATGTTCATACAGATGGCGGTGTAGATAATTCCATGTTCATACAGATGGCGGTGCTGATATTTCCATGTTTATACAGGTAGTGGTGTAGATATTTCCATGTTTATACAGATAGCGGTGTAGATATTTCCATGTTTATACAGATAGCGGTGTAGATAATTCCATGTTTATACAGATAGCAGTGTAGATATCTCCATCTTAATACAGATGGCGGTGTAGATATTTATATGTTCATACAGATGGCGGTGCAGATATTTCCATGTTCATACAGATAGCGGTGTAGTTATTTCCATGTGTAAAGAGATAGCTGTGTAGATATTTAAATGTATATGCAGATTGCAGTGTAGATATTTCCATTTTCATGTAGATAGCGGTGTAGATATTTCCATGTTCAAACAGATAGCGGTGTAGATATTTCCATGTTCATACAGATATCGGTGTAGATATTTCCATGTTCATACAGATAGCGGTGTAGATATTTCCATGTTTATAGAGATAGCGGTGTAGGTATCTCCACCTTCATACAGATGGCGGTGTAGATATTTATGTGTTCATACAGATGGCGGTGCAGATGTTTCCATGTTCATACAGATAGCGGTGTAGTTATTTCCATGTGTAAAGAGATAGCTGTGTAGATATTTCCATGTATATGCAGATAGCTGTGTAGATATTTCTATTTTCATGCAGATAGCGGTTTAGATATTTCCATGTTCGTACAGATAGCGGTTTAGATATTTCCATGTTCATACAGATAGCCTTGTAGATATTTCCATGTTTATACAGATAGCGGTGAAGATGTATGCATGTTTACAAAGATAGCGGTGTAGATATTTCCATGTTCATACAGATAGCGGTGTAGATATTTCAATGTTCATACAGATAGCGGTTTAGATATTTCCTTCTTAATACAGATGGCGGTGTAGATATTTATATGTTCATACAGATGGCGGTGCAGATATTTCCATGTTCATACAGATGGCGGTGTAGATATTTGCATGTTTATAGAGATAGCGGTGTAGTTATTTCCATGTGTTAAGAGATAGCTGTGTAGATATTTCCATGTATTTGCAGATAGCTGTGTAGATATTTCGATTTTCATGCAGACAGCGGTGTAGATATTTCCATGTTCAAACAGATAGCGGTGTAGATATTTCCATGTTCATACAGATAACGGTGTAGATATTTCCATGTTCATACAGATAGCAGTGTAGATATTTCCATGTTCATACAGATGGCGGTGTAGATATTTCCATGTTCATACAGATAGCGGTGCTGATATTTCCATGTTTATACAGGTAGTGGGGTAGATATTTCCATGTTTATACAGATAGCGGTGTAGATATTTCCATGTTTATACAGATAGCGGTGTAGATAATTCCATGTTTATACAGATAGCAGTGTAGATATCTCCATCTTAATACAGATGGCAGTGTAGATATTTATATGTTCATACAGATGGCGGTGCAGATATTTCCATGTTCATACAGATAGCGGTTCAGTTATTTCCATGTGTAAAGAGATAGCTGTGTAGATATTTAAATGTATATGCAGATAGCAGTGTAGATATTTCCATTTTCATGCAGATAGCGGTGTAGATATTTCCATGTTCAAACAGATAGCGGTGTATATATTTCCATGTTCATACAGATATCGGTGTAGATATTTCCATGTTCATACAGATAGCGGTGTAGATATTTCCATGTTTATACAGAAAGAGGTGAAGATCTATGCATGTTTACAGAGATAGCGGTGTTGATATTTCCATGTTCATCCAGATGGCTGTGTAGATATATCCATGTTCATACAGATAGCGGTGTAGCTATTTCCATGTTCATACAGATAGCGGTGTAGATATTTCCATGTTCATACAGATAGCGGTGTAGATATTTCCATGTTCATACAGATAGCGGTGCTGATATTTCCTTGTTTATACAGGCAGCGGTGTAGATATTTCCATGTTTATACAGATAGCGGTTTAGATATTTCCTTCTTAATACAGATGGCGGCGTAGATATTTATATGCTCATACAGGTGACGGTGTAGATATTTCCATGTTCATACAGATAGCGGTGTAGATATTTCCATGTTCATACAGATGGCGGTGTAGATATTTCCATGTTCATACAGATAGCGGTGTAGTTATTTCCATGTGTAAAGAGATAGCTGTGTAGATATTTCCATGTATATGCAGATAGCTGTGTATATATTTCCATTTTCATGCAGATAGCGGTTTAGATATTTCCATGTTTAAACAGATAGCGGTGTAGATATTTCCGTGTTCATACAGATAGCGGTGTAGATATCTCCATGTTCAAACAGATAGCGGTGTAGATATTTCCATGTTCATACAGATAGCGGTGTAGATATTTCCATGTTCATACAGATAGCGGTGTAGATACTTCCATGTCCATACAGATAGAGGGGCTGATATTTCCATGTTCATACAGATAGAGGTGCTGATATTTCCATGTTTATACAGATAGCGGTGTAGATATTTCCATGTTTATACAGATAGCGGTGCAGATATTTCCATGTTTATACAGATAGCGGTGTAGGTATCTCCATCTTAATACAGATGGCGGTGTAGATATTTATGTGTTCATACAGATGGCGGTGCAGATATTTCCATGTTCATACAGATAGCGGTGTAGTTATTTCCATGTGTAAAGAGATAGCTGTGTAGATATTTCCATGTATATGCAGTTAGCTGTGTAGATATTTCTATTTTCATGCAGATAGCGGTTTAGATATTTCCATGTTCGTACAGATAGCGGTGTAGACATTTCCATGTTCATACAGATAGCCTTGTAGACATTTCCATGTTTATACAGATAGCGGTGAAGATGTATGCATGTTTACACAGATAGCGGTGTAGATATTTCCATGTTCATACAGATAGCGGTGTAGATATTTCAATGTTCATACAGATAGCGGTTTAGATATTTCCTTCTTAATACAGATGGCGGTGTAGATATTTATATGTTCATACAGATGGCGGTGCAGATATTCCATGTTCATACAGATGGCGGTGTAGATATTTCCATGTTTATAGAGATAGCAGTGTAGTTATTTCCATGTATTAAGAGATAGCTGTGTATATATTTCCATGTATTTGCAGATAGCTGTGTAGATATTTCCATTTTCATGCAGACAGCGGTGTAGATATTTCCATGTTCAAACAGATAGCGGTGTAGATATTTCCATGTTCATACAGATAAGGGTGTAGATATTTCCATGTTCATACAGATAGCGGTGTAGATATTTCCATGTTCATACAGATGGCGGTGTAGATATTTCCATGTTCATACAGATATCGGTGTAGATATTTCCATGTTCATACAGATATCGGTGTAGATATTTCCATGTTCATACAGATAGCGGTGTAGATATTTCCATTTTCATGCAGATAGCGGTGTAGATATTTCCATGTTCAAACAGATAGCGGTGTAGATATTTCCATGTTCATACAGATATCGGTGTAGATATTTCCATTTTCATGCAGATAGCGGTGTAGATATTTCCATGTTTATAGAGATAGCGGTGTAGGTATCTCCATCTTAATACAGTTGGCGGTGTAGATATTTATGTGTTCATACAGATGGCGTTGCAGATATTTCCATGTTCATACAGATAGCGGTGTAGTTATTTCCATGTGTAAAGAGATAGCTGTGTAGATATTTCCATGTATATGCAGATAGCTGTGTAGATATTTCTATTTTCATGCAGATAGCGGTTTAGATATTTCCATGTTCGTACAGATAGCGGTGTAGATATTTCCATGTTCATACAGATAGCCTTGTAGACATTTCCATGTTTATACAGATAGCGGTGAAGATGTATGCATGTTTACACAGATAGCGGTGTAGATATTTCCATGTTCATACAGATAGCGGTGTAGATATTTCAATGTTCATACAGATAGCGGTTTAGATATTTCCTTCTTAATACAGATGGCGGTGTAGATATTTACATGTTCATACAGATGGCGGTGCAGATAATTCCATGTTCATACAGATAGCGGTGTAGTTATTTCCATGTGTAAAGAGATAGCTGTGTAGATATTTAAATGTGTATGCAGATAGCAGTGTAGATATTTCCATTTTCATGCAGATAGCGGTGTAGATATTTCCATGTTCAAACAGATAGCGGTGTATATATTTCCATGTTCATACAGATATCGGTGTAGATATTTCCATGTTCATACAGATAGCGGTGTAGATATTTCCATGTTTATACAGAAAGAGGTGAAGATCTATGCATGTTTACAGAGATAGCGGTGTAGATATTTCCATGTTCATCCAGATGGCTGTGTAGATATATCCATGTTCATACAGATAGCGGTGTAGCTATTTCCATGTTCATACAGATAGCGGTGTAGATATTTCCATGTTCATACAGATAGCGGTGTAGATATTTCCATGTTCATACAGATAGCGGTGCTGATATTTCCTTGTTTATACAGGCAGCGGTGTAGATATTTCCATGTTTATACAGATAGCGGTTTAGATATTTCCTTCTTAATACAGATGGCGGCGTAGATATTTATATGCTCATACAGGTGACGGTGTAGATATTTCCATGTTTATACAGATAGCAGTGTAGATATCTCCATCTTAATACAGATGGCGGTGTATATATTTATATGTTCATACAGATGGCGGTGCAGATATTTCCATGTACATACAGATGGCGGTGTAGATATTTCCATGTTCATACAGATAGCAGTGTAGTTATTTCCATGTGTAAAGAGATAGCTGTGTAGATATTTCCATTTTCATGCAGGTAGCGGTGTATATATTTCCATCTTCAAACAGATACCGTTGTGGATATTTCCATGTTCATACAGATAGCGGTGTAGATATTTCCATGTTTATTCAGATAGCGGTGAAGATGTATGCATGTTTACACAGATAGCGGTGTAGATATTTCCATGTTCGTCCAGATGGCTGTGTAGATATATCCATGTTCATACAGATAGCGGTGTAGCTATTTCCATGTTCATACAGATAGCGGTGTAGATATTTCCATGTTCATTCAGATAGCGGTTCTGATATTTCCATGTTCATACAGATGACTTTGTAGATATATCCATGTTCATACAGATGGCGGTAAAGATATTTCCATGTTCATACAGATAGCGGTGTAGATATATCCATGTTCATACAGATAGCGGTGTAGATATTTCCATGTTCATACCGATAGCGGTGCTGATATTTCCATGTTTATACAGGTAGCCGTGTAGATATTTCCATGTTTATGCAGATAGCTGTGTAGATATTTCCATGTTTATACAGATAGCGGTGTAGATATTTCCATCTTTATACTGATAGCGGTGTAGATATCTCCTTTTTAATACAGATGGCGGTGTAGATATTTATATGTTCATACAGATGGCGGTGCAGATATTTCCATGTTCATACAGATGGCGGTGTAGATATTTCCATGTTTATAGAGATAGCGGAGTAGATATTTCCATGTTTATACAGATAGCAGTGGAGATATCTCTATCTAAATACAGATGGCGGTGTAGATATTTATATTTTCATACAGATGGCGGTGTAGATATTTATATGTTCATACAGATGGCGGTGTAGATATTTCCATGTTTATACAGACAGCAGTGTAGGTATCTCCATCTTAATACAGATGGCGGTGTAGATATTTATATGTTCATACAGATGGCGGTGCAGATATTTCCATGTTCATACAGATGGCGGTGTAGATATTTCCATGTTCATACAGATAGTGGTTTAGTTATTTCCATGTGTAAAGAGATAGCTGTGTAGATATTTAAATGTATATGCAGATAGCAGTGTACATATTTCCATTTTCATGCAGATAGTGGTGTAGATATTTCCATGTTCAAACAGATAGCGGTGTAGATATTTCCATGTTCATACAGATACCGGTGTAGATATTTCCATGTTCATAGAGATAGCGGTGTAGATATTTCCATGTTCATACAGATAGCGGTGCTTATACTTCCATGTATGTACAGGTAGCGGTGTAGATATTTCCATGTTCATACAGATTGCGGTGCTGATATTTCCTTGTTTATACAGGCAGCGGTGTAGATATTTCCATGTTTATACAGATAGCGGTTTAGATATTTCCTTCTTAATACAGATGGCGGCGTAGATATTTATATGCTCATACAGATGGCGGTGTAGATATTTCCATGTTTATACAGATAGCAATGTAGATATCTCCATCTTAATACAGATGGCGGTGTAGATATTTATATGTTCATACAGATGGCGGTGCAGATATTTCCATGTACATACAGATGGCGGTGTAGATATTTCCATGTTCATACAGATAGCGGTGTAGTTATTTCCATGTGTAAAGATATAGCTGTGTAGATATTTCCATTTTCATGCAGGTAGCGGTGTATATATTTCCATCTTCAAACAGATAGCGGTGTGGATATTTCCATGTTCATACAGATAGCGGTGAAGATGTATGCATGTTTACACAGATAGCGGTGTAGATATTTCCATGTTCGTCCAGATGGCTGTGTAGATATATCCATGTTCATACAGATAGCGGTGTAGCTATTTCCATGTTCATACAGATAGCGGTGTAGTTATTTCCATGTGTAAAGAGATAGCTGTGTAGATATTTCCATGTATATGCAGATAGCTGTGTATATATTTCCATTTTCATGCAGATAGCGGTTTAGATATTTCCATGTTTAATCAGATAGCGGTGTAGATATTTCCGTGTTCATACAGATAGCGGTGTAGATATTTCCATGTTCAAACAGACAGCGGTGTAGATATTTCCATGTTCATACAGATAGCGGTGTAGATATTACCATGTTCATACAGATAGCGGTGTAGATACTTCCATGTTCATACAGATAGAGGGGCTTATATTTCCATGTTCATACAGATAGCGGTGCTGATATTTCCATGTTTATACAGATAGCGGTGTAGATATTTCCATGTTTATACAGATAGCGGTGTAAATATTTCCATGTTTATACAGATAGCGTTGTAGATATCTCCTTCTTAATGCAGATGGCGGTGTAGACATTTATATGTTCATACAGATGGCGGTGCCGATATTTCCATGTTCCTACAGATGGCGGTGTAGATATTTCCATGTTTATATAGATAGCGGTGTAGTTATTTCCATGTGTAAAGAGATAGCTGCGTAGATATTTCCATGTATATGCAGATAGCTGTGTAGATATTTCCATTTTCATGCAGATAGCGTTGTAGATATTTCCATGTTCAGATAGCGGTGTAGATATTTCCATGTTCATACAGATAGCGGTGCTGATATTTCCATGTTTATACAGGTAGCGGTGTAGATATTTCCATGTTTATACAGATTGCGGTGTAGATATTTCCATGTTTGTACAGATAGCGGTGTAGATATTTCCAAGTTTATACAGATAGCGGTGTAGTTATCTCCATCCTAATATAGATGGCGGTGTAGATATTTATATGTTCATACAGATGGCGGTGCAGATATTTCCATGTTCATACAGATGGCGGTGTAGATATTTGTATGTTTATAGAGAGAGCGCTGTAGTTATTTCCATGTGTAAAGAGATAGCTTTGTAGATATTTCCATGTATATGCAGATCGCTGTGTAGATATTTCCACTTTCATGCAGATAGCGGTGTAGATATTTCCATGTTCAAACAGATAGCGGTGTAGATATTTCCATGTTCATACAGATAGCAGTGTAGATATTTCCATGTTTATATAGATAGCGGTGAAGATGTATGCATGTTTACACAGACAGCGTTGTAGATATTTCCATCTTCATACAGATAGCGGTGTAGATATTTCCATGTTCATCCACATGGCTGTGTAGATATATCCATGTTCATACAGATGGCGGTGAAGATATTTCCATGTTCATACAGATAGCGGTGTAGTTATTTCCACATGTAAAGAGATAGCTGTGTAGATATTTCCATGTATATGCAGATAGCTGTGTAGATATTTCCATTTTCATGCAGATAGCGGTGTAGATATTTCCATGTTCAAACAGATAGCGGTGTAGATATTTCCATGTTCATACAGATAGCGGTGCTGATATTTCCATGTTTGTACAGGTAGCGGTGTAGTTATTTCCATGTTTATACAGATTGCGGTGTAGATATTTCCATGTTTATACAGATAGCGGTGTAGATATTTCCAAGTTTATACCGATAGTGGTGTAGATATCTCCGTCTTAATATAGATGGCGGTGTAGATATTTAAATGTTCATACAGATAGCGGTGCAGATATTTCCATGTTCATACAGATGGCAGTTTAGCTATTTCCATGTTTACAGAGATAGCGCTGTACTTATTTCCATGTGTAAAGAGATAGCTTTGTAGATATTTCCATGTATATGCAGATCGCTGTGTAGATATTTCCATTTTCATGCAGATAGCCGTGTAGATATTTCCATGTTCAAACAGATAGCGGTGTCGATATTTCCATGTTCATACAGATAGCAGTGTAGATATTTCCATGTTTTTACAGATAGCGGTGAAGATGTATGCATGTTTACACAGATAGCGGTGTAGATATTTCCATGTTCATACAGATAGCGGTGTGGATATTTCCATGTTCATCCAGATGGCTGTGTAGATATATCCATGTTCATACAGATGGCGGTGAAGATATTTCCATGTTCATACAGATAGCGGTGTAGTTATTTCCATGTGTAAAGAGATAGCTGTGTAGATATTTCCATGTATATGCAGATAGCTGTGTATATATTTCCATTTTCATGCAGATAGCGGTTTAGATATTTCCATGTTTAAACAGATAGCGGTGTAGATATTTCCGTGTTCATACAGATAGCGGTGTAGATATTTCCATGTTCAAACAGATAGCGGTGTAGATATTTCCGTGTTCATACAGATAGCGGAGTAGATATTTCCATGTTCATACAGATAGCGGTGTAGATACTTCCATGTTCATACAGATAGAGGGGCTGATATTTCCATGTTCATACAGATAGCGGTGCTGATATTTCCATGTTTGTACAGATAGCGGTGTAGATATTTCCATGTTTATACAGATAGCGGTGTAGATATTTCCATGTTTATGCAGATAGCGGTGTAGGTATCTCCATCTTAATACAGATGGCGGTGTAGATATTTATGTGTTCATACAGATGGCGGTGCAGATATTTCCATGTTCATACAGATAGCGGTGTAGTTATTTCCATGTTTATAGATATAGCGGTGTAGTTATTTCCATGTGTTGAGATAGCTGTGTAGATATTTCCATGTATTTGCAGATAGCTGTGTAGATATTTCCATTTTCATGCAGACAGCGGTGTAGATATTTCCATGTTTAAACAGATAGCGGTATAGATATTTCCGTGTTCATACAGATAGCGGTGTAGATATTTCCATGTTCAAACAGATAGCTGTGTAGATATTTCCATGTATATGCAGATAGCTGTGTAGATATTTCTATTTTCATGCAGATAGCGGTTTAGATATTTCCATGTTCGTACAGATAGCGGTGTAGTTATTTCCATGTTCATACAGATGGCCTTGTAGACATTTCCATGTTTATACAGACAGCGGTGAAGATGTATGCATGTTTACACAGATAGCGGTGTAGATATTCCCATGTTCATACAGATAGCGGTGTAGATATTTCAATGTTCATACAGATAGCGGTTTAGATATTTCCTTCTTAATACAGATGGCGGTGTAGACATTTATATGTTCATACAGATGGCGGTGCAGATATTTCCATGTTCATACAGATTGCGGTGTAGATATTTCCATGTTTATAGAGATAGCGGTGTAGTTATTTCCATGTGTTAAGAGATAGCTGTGTAGATATTTCCATGTATTTGCAGATAGCTATTTAGATATTTCGATTTTCATGCAGACAGCGGTGTATATATTTCCATGTTCAAACAGATAGCGGTGTAGATATTTCCATGTTCATACAGATAACGGTGTAGATATTTCCATGTTCATACAGATAGCTGTGTAGGTATTTCCATGTTCATACAGATGGCGGTGTAGATATTTCCATGTTCATACAGATGGCGGTGCTGATATTTCCATGTTTATACAGGTAGTGGTGTAGATATTTCCATGTTTATACAGATAGCGGTGTAGATATTTCCATGTTTATACAGATAGCGTTGTAGATAATTCCATGTTTATATAGATAGCAGTGTAGATATCTCCATCTTAATACAGATGGCGGTGTAGATATTTATATGTTCATACAGATGGTGGTGCAGATATTTCCATGTTCATACAGATAGCGGTGTAGTTATTTCCATGTGTGAAGAGATAGCTGTGTAGATATTTAAATGTATATGCAGATAGCAGTGTAGATATTTCCATTTTCATGCAGATAGCGATGTAGATATTTCCATGTTCATACAGATAGCGGTGTAGATATTTGCATGTTTATACAGATAGCGGTGAAGATCTATGCATGTTTACAGAGATAGCGGTGTAGATATTTCCATGTTCATCCAGATGGCTGTGTAGATATATCCATGTTCAAACAGATAGCGGTGTAGATATTTCCATGTTCATACAGATAGCGGTGTAGATATTTCCATGTTCATACAGATAGCGGTGTAGATATTTCCATGTTTATACAGATAGCGGTGAAGATCTATGCATGTTTACAGAGATAGCGGTGTAGATATTTCCATGTTCATCAAGATGGCTGTGTAGATATATCCATGTTCATACAGATAGCGGTGTAGCTATTTCCATGTTCATACAGATAGCGGTGTAGATATTTCCATGTTCATACAGATAGCGGTGTAGATATTTCCATGTTCATACAGATAGCGGTGCTGATATTTCCTTGTTTATACAGGCAGCGGTGTAGATATTTCCATGTTTATACAGATAGCGGTTTAGATATTTCCTTCTTAATACAGATGGCGGCGTAGATATTTATATGTTCATACAGATGGCGGTGTAGATATTTCCATGTTTATACAGAGAGCAGTGTAGATATCTCCATCTTAATACAGATGGCGGTGTAGATATTTATATGTTCATACAGATGGCGGTGCAGATATTTCCATGTTCATACAGATGGCGGTGTAGATATTTCCATGTTTATAGAGATAGCGGAGTAGATATTTCCATGTTTATACAGATAGCAGTGGAGATATTTCTATCTAAATACAGATGGCGGTGTAGATATTTATATTTTCATACAGATGGCGGTGTAGATATTTATATGTTCGTACAGATGGCGGTGTAGATATTTCCATGTTTATACAGATAGCAGTGTAGGTATCTCCATCTTAATACAGATGGCGGTGTAGATATTTATATGTTCATACAGATGGCGGTGCAGATATTTCCATGTTCATACAGATGGCGGTGTAGATATTTCCATGTTCATACAGATAGCGGTTTAGTTATTTCCATGTGTAAAGAGATAGCTGTGTAGATATTTAAATGTATATGCAGATAGCAGTGTAGATATTTCCATTTTCATGCAGATAGCGGTGTAGATATTTCCATGTTCAAACAGATAGCGGTGTAGATATTTCCATGTTCATACAGATACCGGTGTAGATATTTCCATGTTCATAGAGATAGCGGTGTAGATATTTCCATGTTCATACAGATAGCGGTGCTGATATTTCCATGTTTGTACAGGTAGCGGTGTAGATATTTCCATGTTCAAACAGATAGCGGTGTAGATATTTCCATGTTCATACAGATAGCGGTGTAGATATTTCCATGTTCATACAGATAGCGGTGTAGATACTTCCATGTTCATACAGATAGAGGGGCTGATATTTCCATGTTCATACAGATAGCGGTGCTGATATTTCCATGTTTATACAGATAGCGGTGTAGATATTTCCATGTTTATACAGATAGCGGTGTAGATATTTCCATGTTTATACAGATAGCGGTGTAGGTATCTCCATCTTAATACAGATGGCGGTGTAGATATTTATGTGTTCATACAGATGGCGGTGCAGATATTTCCATGTTCATACAGATAGCGGTTTAGTTATTTCCATGTGTAAAGAGATAGCTTTGTAGATATTTCCATGTATATGCAGATAGCTGTGTAGATATTTCTATTTTCATGCAGTTAGCGGTTTAGATATTTCCTTGTTCGTACAGTTAGCGGTGTAGATATTTCCATGTTCATACAGATAGCCTTGTAGACATTTCCATGTTTATACAGATAGCGGTGAAGATGTATGCATGTTTACACAGATAGCGGTGTAGATATTTCCATGTTCATACAGATAGCGGTGTAGATATTTCCTTCTTAGTACAGATGGCGGTGTAGATATTTATATGTTCATACAGATGGCGGTGCAGATATTTCCATGTTCATACAGATGGCGGTGTAGTTATTTCCATGTTTATAGAGATAGCGGTGTAGTTATTTCCATGTATTAAGAGATAGCTGTGTAGATATTTCCATATATTTGCAGATAGCTGTGTAGATATTTCCATTTTCATGCAGACAGCGGTGTAGATATTTCCATGTTCAAACAGATAGCGGTGTAGATATTTCCATGTTCATACAGATAACGGTGTAGATATTTCCATGTTCAAACAGATAGCGGTGTAGATATTTCCGTGTTCATACAGATGGCGGTGTAGATATTTCCATGTTCATACAGATGGCGGTGCTGATATTTCCATGTTTATACAGGTAGTGGTGTAGATATTTCCATGTTTATGCAGATAGCGGTGTAGATATTTCCATGTTTATACAGATAGCGGTGTAGATAATTCCATGTTTATACAGATAGCAGTGTAGATATCTCCATCTTAATACAGATGGCGGTGTAGATATTTATATGTTCATACAGATAGCAGTGTAGATATTTCCATGTTTATATAGATAGCGGTGAAGATGTATGCATGTTTACACAGATAGCGTTGTAGATATTTCCATCTTCATACAGATAGCGGTGTAGATATTTCCATGTTCATCCACATGGCTGTGTAGATATATCCATGTTCATACAGATGGCGGTGAAGATATTTCCATGTTCATACAGATAGCGGTGTAGTTATTTGCACATGTAAAGAGATAGCTGTGTAGATATTTCCATGTATATGCAGATAGCTGTGTAGATATTTCCATTTTCATGCAGATAGCAGTTTAGATATTTCCATGTTCAATCAGATAGCGGTGTATATATTTCCATGTTCATACAGATAGCGGTGTAGATATTTCCATGGTTATACAGATAGTGGTGAAGGTGTATGCATGTTTACACAGATAGCAGTGTAGATATTTCCATGTTCATACAGATAGCGGTGCTGATATTTCCATGTTTGTACAGGTAGCGGTGTAGTTATTTCCATGTTTATACAGATTGCGGTGTAGATATTTCCATGTTTATACAGATAGCGGTGTAGATATTTCCAAGTTTATACAGATAGTGGTGTAGATATCTCCATCTTAATATAGATGGCGGTGTAGATATTTAAATGTTCATACAGATGGCGGTGCAGATATTTCCATGTTCATACAGATGGCAGTGTAGCTATTTCCATGTTTACACAGATAGCGCTGTACTTATTTCCATGTGTAAAGAGATAGCTTTGTAGATATTTCCATGTATATGCAGATCGCTGTGTAGATATTTCCATTTTCATGCAGATAGCCGTGTAGATATTTCCATGTTCAAACAGATAGCGGTGTCGATATTTCCATGTTCATACAGATAGCAGTGTAGATATTTCCATGTTTTTACAGATAGCGGTGAAGATGTATGCATGTTTACACAGATAGCGGTGTAGATATTTCCATGTTCATACAGATAGCGGTGTAGATATTTCCATGTTCATCCAGATGGCTGTGTAGATATATCCATGTTCATACAGATGGCGGTGAAGATATTTCCATGTTCATACAGATAGCGGTGTAGTTATTTCCATGTGTAAAGAGATAGCTGTGTAGATATTTCCATGTATATGCAGATAGCTGTGTATATATTTCCATTGTCATGCAGATAGCTGTTTAGATATTTCCATGTTTAAACAGATAGCGGTGTAGATATTTCCGTGTTCATACAGATAGCGGTGTAGATATTTCCATGTTCAAACAGATAGCGGTGTAGATATTTCCGTGTTCATACAGATAGCGGAGTAGATATTTCCATGTTCATACAGATAGCGGTGTAGATACTTCCATGTTCATACAGATAGAGGGGCTGATATTTCCATGTTCATACAGATAGCGGTGCTGATATTTCCATGTTTATACAGATAGCGGTGTAGATATTTCCATGTTTATACAGATAGCGGTGTAGATATTTCCATGTTTATACAGATAGCGGTGTAGGTATCTCCATCTTAATACAGATGGCGGTGTAGATATTTATGTGTTCATACAGATGGCAGTGCAGATATTTCCATGTTCATACAGATAGCGGTGTAGTTATTTCCATGTTTATAGATATAGCGGTGTAGTTATTTCCATGTGTTAAGAGATAGCTGTGTAGATATTTCCATGTATTTGCAGATAGCTGTGTAGATATTTCCATTTTCATGCAGACAGCGGTGTAGATATTTCCATGTGTAAACAGATAGCGGTGTAGATATTTCCGTGTTCATACAGATAGCGGTGTAGATATTTCCATGTTCAAACAGATAGCTGTGTAGATATTTACATGTATATGCAGATAGCTGTGTAGATATTTCTATTTTCATGCAGATAGCGGTTTAGATATTTCCATGTTCGTACAGATAGCGGTGTAGATATTTCCATGTTCATACAGATGGCCTTGTAGACATTTCCATGTTTATACAGACAGCGGTGAAGATGTATGCATGTTTACACAGATAGCGGTGTAGATATTCCCATGTTCATACAGATAGCGGTGTAGATATTTCAATGTTCATACAGATAGCGGTTTAGATATTTCCTTCTTAATACAGATGGCGGTGTAGATATTTATATGTTCATACAGATGGCGGTGCAGATATTTCCATGTTCATACAGATTGCGGTGTAGATATTTCCATGTTTATAGAGATAGCGGTGTAGTTATTTCCATGTGTTAAGAGATAGCTGTGTAGATATTTCCATGTATTTGCAGATAGCTGTGTAGATATTTCCATTTTCATGCAGACAGCGGTGTATATATTTCCATGTTCAAACAGATAGCGGTGTAGATATTTCCATGTTCATACAGATAACGGTGTAGATATTTCCATGTTCATACAGATAGCGGTGTAGGTATTTCCATGTTCATACAGATGGCGGTGTAGATATTTCCATGTTCATACAGATGGCGGTGCTGATATTTCCATGTTTATACAGGTAGTGGTGTAGATATTTCCATGTTTATACAGATAGCGGTGTAGATATTTCCATGTTTATACAGATAGCGTTGTAGATAATTCCATTTTTATACAGATAGCAGTGTAGATGTCTCCATCTTAATACAGATGGCGGTGTAGATATTTATATGTTCATACAGATGGCGGTGCAGATATTTCCATGTTCATACAGATAGCGGTGTAGTTATTTCCATGTGTGAAGAGATAGCTGTGTAGATATTTAAATGTATATGCAGATAGCAGTGTAGATATTTCCATTTTCATGCAGATAGCGATGTAGATATTTCCATGTTCATACAGATAGCGGTGTAGATATTTCCATGTTTATACAGATAGCGGTGAAGATCTATGCATGTTTACAGAGATAGCGGTGTAGATATTTCCATGTTCATCCAGATGGCTGTGTAGATATATCCATGTTCAAACAGATAGCGGTGTAGATATTTCCATGTTCATACAGATAGCGGTGTAGATATTTCCATGTTCATACAGATAGCGGTGTAGATATTTCCATGTTTATACAGATAGCGGTGAAGATCTATGCACGTTTACAGAGATAGCGGTGTAGATATTTCCATGTTCATCCAGATGGCTGTGTAGATATATCCATGTTCATACAGATAGCGGTGTAGCTATTTCCATGTTCATACAGATAGCGGTGTAGATATTTCCATGTTCATACAGATAGCGGTGTAGATATTTCCATGTTCATACAGATAGCGGTGCTGATATTTCCTTGTTTATACAGGCAGCGGTGGAGATATTTCCATGTTTATACAGATAGCGGTTTAGATATTTCCTTCTTAATACAGATGGCGGCGTAGATATTTATATGTTCATACAGATGGCGGTGTAGATATTTCCATGTTTATTCAGAGAGCAGTGTAGATATCTCCATCTTAATACAGATGACGGTGTAGATATTTATATGTTCATACAGATGGCGGTGCAGATATTTCCATGTTCATACAGATGGCGGTGTAGATATTTCCATGTTTATAGAGATAGCGGAGTAGATATTTCCATGTTTATACAGATAGCAGTGGAGATATTTCTATCTAAATACAGATGGCGGTGTAGATATTTATATTTTCATACAGATGGCGGTGTAGATATTTATATGTTCGTACAGATGGCGGTGTAGATATTTCCATGTTTATACAGATAGCAGTGTAGGTATCTCCATCTTAATACAGATGGCGGTGTAGATATTTATATGTTCATACAGATGGCGGTGCAGATATTTCCATGTTCATACAGATGGCGGTGTAGATATTTCCATGTTCATACAGATAGCGGTTTAGTTATTTCCATGTGTAAAGAGATAGCTGTGTAGATATTTAAATGTATATGCAGACAGCAGTGTAGATATTTCCATTTTCATGCAGATAGCGGTGTAGATATTTCCATGTTCAAACAGATAGCGGTGTAGATATTTCCATGTTCATACAGATACCGGTGTAGATATTTCCATGTTCATAGAGATAGCGGTGTAGATATTTCCATGTTCATACAGATAGCGGTGCTGATATTTCCATGTTTGTACAGGTAGCGGTGTAGATATTTCCATGTTCAAACAGATAGCGGTGTAGATATTTCCATGTTCATACAGATAGCGGTGTAGATATTTCCATGTTCATACAGATAGCGGTGTAGATACTTCCATGTTCATACAGATAGAGGGGCTGATATTTCCATGTTCATACAGATAGCGGTGCTGATATTTCCATGTTTATACAGATAGCGGTGTAGATATTTCCATGTTTATACAGATAGCGGTGTAGATATTTCCATGTTTATACAGATAGCGGTGTAGGTATCTCCATCTTAATACAGATGGCGGTGTAGATATTTATGTGTTCATACAGATGGCGGTGCAGATATTTCCATGTTCATACAGATAGCGGTGTAGTTATTTCCATGTGTAAAGAGATAGCTTTGTAGATATTTCCATGTATATGCAGATAGCTTTGTAGATATTTCTATTTTCATGCAGTTAGCGGTTTAGATATTTCCTTGTTCGTACAGTTAGCGGTGTAGATATTTCCATGTTCATACAGATAGCCTTGTAGACATTTCCATGTTTATACAGATAGCGGTGAAGATGTATGCATGTTTACACAGATAGCGGTGTAGATATTTCCATGTTCATACAGATAGCGGTGTAGATATTTCAATGTTCATACAGATAGCGGTTTAGATATTTCCTTCTTAATACAGATGGCGGTGTAGATATTTATATGTTCATACAGATGGCGGTGCAGATATTTCCATGTTCATACAGATGGCGGTGTAGATATTTCCATGTTCATACAGATAGCGGTTTAGTTATTTCCATGTGTAAAGAGATAGCTGTGTAGATATTTAAATGTATATGCAGATAGCAGTGTAGATATTTCCATTTTCATGCAGATAGCGGTGTAGATATTTCCATGTTCATACAGATAGCGGTGTAGATATTTCCATGTTCATACAGATAGCGGTGTAGATATTTCCATGTTCATACCGATAGCGGTGCTGATATTTCCATGTTTATACAGGTAGCCGTGTAGATATTTCCATGTTTATGCAGATAGCTGTGTAGATATTTCCATGTTTATACAGATAGCGGTGTAGATATTTCCATCTTTATACTGATAGCGGTGTAGATATCTCCTTCTAAATACAGATGGCGGTGTAGATATTTATATGTTCATACAGATGGCGGTGCAGATATTTCCATGTTCATACAGATGGCGGTGTAGATATTTCCATGTTTATAGAGATAGCGGAGTAGATATTTCCATGTTTATACAGATAGCAGTGGAGATATCTCTATCTAAATACAGATGGCGGTGTAGATATTTATATTTTCATACAGATGGCGGTGTAGATAATTATATGTTCGTACAGATGGCGGTGTAGATATTTCCATGTTTATACAGATAGCAGTGTAGGTATCTCCATCTTAATACAGATGGCGGTGTAGATATTTATATGTTCATACAGATGGCGGTGCAGATATTTCCATGTTCATACAGATGGCGGTGTAGATATTTCCATGTTCATACAGATAGCGGTTTAGTTATTTCCATGTGTAAAGAGATAGCTGTGTAGATATTTAAATGTATATGCAGATAGCAGTGTAGATATTTCCATTTTCATGCAGATAGCGGTGTAGATATTTCCATGTTCAAACAGATAGCGGTGTAGATATTTCCATGTTCATACAGATACCGGTGTAGATATTTCCATGTTCATAGAGATAGCGGTGTAGATATTTCCATGTTCATACAGATAGCGGTGCTGATATTTCCATGTTTGTACAGGTAGCGGTGTAGATATTTCCATGTTCAAACAGATAGCGGTGTAGATATTTCCATGTTCATACAGATAGCGGTGTAGCTATTTCCATGTTCATACAGATAGCGGTGTAGATACTTCCATGTTCATACAGATAGAGGGGCTGATATTTCCATGTTCATACAGATAGCGGTGCTGATATTTCCATGTTTATACAGATAGCGGTGTAGATATTTCCATGTTTATACAGATAGCGGTGTAGATATTTCCATGTTTATACAGATAGCAGTGTAGGTATCTCCATCTTAATACAGATGGCGGTGTAGATATTTATGTGTTCATACAGATGGCGGTGCAGATATTTCCATGTTCATACAGATAGCGGTGTAGTTATTTCCATGTGTAAAGAGATAGCTTTGTAGATATTTCCATTTATGTGCAGATAGCTGTGTAGATATTTCTATTTTCATGCAGTTAGCGGTTTAGATATTTCCTTGTTCGTACAGTTAGCGGTGTAGATATTTCCATGTTCATACAGATAGCCTTGTAGACATTTCCATGTTTATACAGATAGCGGTGAAGATGTATGCATATTTACACAGATAGCGGTGTAGATATTTCCATGTTCATACAGATAGCGGTGTAGATATTTCAATGTTCATACAGATAGCGGTTTAGATATTTCCTTCTTAATACAGATGGCGGTGTAGATATTTATATGTTCATACAGATGGCGGTGCAGATATTTCCATGTTCATACAGATGGCGGTGTAGATATTTCCATGTTTATAGAGATAGCGGTGTAGTTATTTCCATGTATTAAGAGATAGCTGTGTAGATATTTCCATATATTTGCAGATAGCTGTGTAGATATTTCGATTTTCATGTAGACAGCGGTGTAGATATTTCCATGTTCAAACAGATAGCGGTGTAGATATTTCCATGTTCATACAGATAATGGTGTAGATATTTCCATGTTCAAACAGATAGCGGTGTAGATATTTCCATGTTCATACAGATGGCGGTGTAGATATTTCCATGTTCATACAGATGGCGGTGCTGATATTTCCATGTTTATACAGGTAGTGGTGTAGATATTTCCATGTTTATACAGATAGCGGTGTAGATATTTCCATGTTTATACAGATAGCGGTGTAGATAATTCCATGTTTATACAGATAGCAGTGTAGATATCTCCATCTTAATACAGATGGCGGTGTAGATATTTATATGTTCATACAGATGGCGGTGCAGATATTTCCATGTTCATACAGATAGCGGTGTAGTTATTACCACGTGTAAAGAGATAGCTGTGTAGATATTTAAATGTATATGCAGATTGCAGTGTAGATATTTCCATTTTCATGTAGATAGCGGTGTAGATATTTCCATGTTCAAACAGATAGCGGTGTAGATATTTCCATGTTCATACAGATATCGGTGTAGATATTTCCATGTTCATACAGATAGCGGTGTAGATATTTCCATGTTTATAGAGATAGCGGTGTAGGTATCTCCACCTTAATACAGATGGCGGTGTAGATATTTATGTGTTCATACAGATGGCGGTGCAGATGTTTCCATGTTCATACAGATAGCGGTGTAGTTATTTCCATGTGTAAAGAGATAGCTGTGTAGATATTTCCATGTATATGCAGATAGCTGTGTAGATATTTCTATTTTCATGCAGATAGCGGTTTAGATATTTCCATGTTCGTACAGATAGCGGTTTAGATATTTCCATGTTCATACAGATAGCCTTGTAGATATTTCCATGTTTATACAGATAGCGGTGAAGATGTATGCATGTTTACAAAGATAGCGGTGTAGATATTTCCATGTTCATACAGATAGCGGTGTAGATATTTCAATGTTCATACAGATAGCGGTTTAGATATTTCCTTCTTAATACAGATGGCGGTGTAGATATTTATATGTTCATACAGATGGCGGTGCAGATATTTCCATGTTCATACAGATGGCGGTGCAGATATTTGCATGTTTATAGAGATAGCGGTGTAGTTATTTCCATGTGTTAAGAGATAGCTGTGTAGATATTTCCATGTATTTGCAGATAGCTGTGTAGATATTTCGATTTTCATGCAGACAGCGGTGTAGATATTTCCATGTTCAAACAGATAGCGGTGTAGATATTTCCATGTTCATACAGATAACGGTGAAGATATTTCCATGTTCATACAGATAGCAGTGTAGATATTTCCATGTTCATACAGATGGCGGTGTAGATATTTCCATGTTCATACAGATAGCGGTGCTGATATTTCCATGTTTATACAGGTAGTGGGGTAGATATTTCCATGTTTATACAGATAGCGGTGTAGATATTTCCATGTTTATACAGATAGCGGTGTAGATAATTCCATGTTTATACAGATAGCAGTGTAGATATCTCCATCTTAATACAGATGGCAGTGTAGATATTTATATGTTCATACAGATGGCGGTGCAGATATTTCCATGTTCATACAGATAGCGGTGCAGTTATTTCCATGTGTAAAGAGATAGCTGTGTAGATATTTAAATGTATATGCAGATAGCAGTGTAGATATTTCCATTTTCATGCAGATAGCGGTGTAGATATTTCCATGTTCAAACAGATAGCGGTGTATATATTTCCATGTTCATACAGATATCGGTGTAGATATTTCCACGTTCATACAGATAGCGGTGTAGATATTTCCATGTTTATACAGAAAGAGGTGAAGATCTATGCATGTTTACAGAGATAGCGGTGTAGATATTTCCATGTTCATCCAGATGGCTGTGTAGATATATCCATGTTCATACAGATAGCGGTGTAGCTATTTCCATGTTCATACAGATAGCGGTGTAGATATTTCCATGTTCATACAGATAGTGGTGTAGATATTTCCATGTTCATACAGATAGCGGTGCTGATATTTCCTTGTTTATACAGGCAGCGGTGTAGATATTTCCATGTTTATACAGATAGCGGTTTAGATATTTCCTTCTTAATACAGATGGCGGCGTAGATATTTATATGCTCATACAGGTGACGGTGTAGATATTTCCATGTTTATACAGATAGCAGTGTAGATATCTCCATCTTAATACAGATGGCGGTGTATATATTTATATGTTCATACAGATGGCGGTGCAGATATTTCCACATACATACAGATGGCGGTGTAGATATTTCCATGTTCATACAGATAGCAGTGTAGTTATTTCCATGTGTAAAGAGATAGCTGTGTAGATATTTCCATTTTCATGCAGGTAGCGGTGTATATATTTCCATCTTCAAACAGATACCGGTGTGGATATTTCCATGTTCATACAGATAGCGGTGTAGATATTTCCATGTTTATTCAGATAGCGGTGAAGATGTATGCATGTTTACACAGATAGCGGTGTAGATATTTCCATGTTCGTCCAGATGGCTGTGTAGATATATCCATGTTCATACAGATAGCGGTGTAGGTTTTTCCATGTTCATACAGATAGCGGTGTAGATATTTCCATGTTCATTCAGATAGCGGTTCTGATATTTCCATGTTCATACAGATGACTTTGTAGATATATCCATGTTCATACAGATGGCGGTAAAGATATTTCCATGTTCATACAGATAGCGGTGTAGATATATCCATGTTCATACAGATAGCGGTGTAGATATTTCCATGTTCATACCGATAGCGGTGCTGATATTTCCATGTTTATACAGGTAGCCGTGTAGATATTTCCATGTTTATGCAGATAGCTGTGTAGATATTTCCATGTTTATACAGATAGCGGTGTAGATATTTCCATCTTTATACTGATAGCGGTGTAGATATCTCCTTCTTAATACAGATGGCGGTGTAGATATTTATATGTTCATACAGATGGCGGTGCAGATATTTCCATGTTCATACAGATGGCGGTGTAGATATTTCCATGTTTATAGAGATAGCGGAGTAGATATTTCCATGTTTATACAGATAGCAGTGGAGATATCTCTATCTAAGTACAGATGGCGGTGTAGATATTTATATTTTCATACAGATGGCGGTGTAGATATTTATATGTTCATACAGATGGCGGTGTAGATATTTCCATGTTTATACAGACAGCAGTGTAGGTATCTCCATCTTAATACAGATGGCGGTGTAGATATTTATATGTTCATACAGATGGCGGTGCAGATATTTCCATGTTCATACAGATGGCGGTGTAGATATTTCCATGTTCATACAGATAGTGGTTTAGTTATTTCCATGTGTAAAGAGATAGCTGTGTAGATATTTAAATGTATATGCAGATAGCAGTGTACATATTTCCATTTTCATGCAGATAGCGGTGTAGATATTTCCATGTTCAAACAGATAGCGGTGTAGATATTTCCATGTTCATACAGATACCGGTGTAGATATTTCCATGTTCATAGAGATAGCGGTGTAGATATTTCCATGTTCATACAGATAGCGGTGCTGATATTTCCATGTATGTACAGGTAGCGGTGTAGATATTTCCATGTTTATACAGATTGCGGTGTAGATATTTCCATGTTTATACAGATAGCGGTGTAGATATTTCCAAGTTTATACAGATAGAGGTGTAGATATCTCCATCTTAATATAGATGGCGGTGCAGATATTTAAATGTTCATACAGATGGCGGTGCAGATATTTCCATGTTCATACAGATGGCGGTGTAGCTATTTCCATGTTTATAGAGATAGCGCTGTACTTATTTCCATGTGTAAAGAGATAGCTTTGTAGATATTTCCATGTATATGCAGATAGCTGTGTAGATATTTCCATTTTCATGCAGATAGCCGTGTAGATATTTCCATGTTCAAACAGATAGCGGTGTAGATATTTCCATGTTCATACAGATAGCAGTGTAGATATTTCCATGTTTTTACAGTTAGCGGTGAAGGTGTATGCATGTTTACACAGATAGCGGTGTAGATATTTCCATGTTCATACAGATAGCGGTATAGATATTTCCATGTTCATCCAGATGGCTGTGTAGATATATCCATGTTCATACAGATGGCGGTGAAGATATTTCCATGTTCATACAGATAGAGGTGTAGTTATTTCCATGTGTAAAGAGATAGCTGTGTAGATATTTCCATGTATATGCAGATAGCTGTGTAGATATTTCTATTTTCATGCAGATAGCGGTTTAGATATTTCCATGTTCGTACAGATAGCGGTGTAGATATTTCCATGTTCATACAGATAGCCTTGTAGACATTTCCATGTTTATACAGATAGCGGTGAAGATGTATGCATGTTTACACAGATAGCGGTGTAGATATTTCCATGTTCATACAGATAGCGGTGTAGATATTTCAATGTTCATACAGATAGCGGTTTAGATATTTCCTTCTTAATACAGATGGCGGCGTAGATATTTATATGCTCATACAGGTGACGGTGTAGATATTTCCATGTTTATACAGATAGCAGTGTAGATATCTCCATCTTAATACAGATGGCGGTGTATATATTTATATGTTCATACAGATGGCGGTGCAGATATTTCCATATACATACAGATGGCGGTGTAGATATTTCCATGTTCATACAGATAGCAGTGTAGTTATTTCCATGTGTAAAGAGATAGCTGTGTAGATATTTCCATTTTCATGCAGGTAGCGGTGTATATATTTCCATCTTCAAACAGATACCGGTGTGGATATTTCCATGTTCATACAGATAGCGGTGTAGATATTTCCATGTTTATTCAGATAGCGGTGAAGATGTATGCATGTTTACACAGATAGCGGTGTAGATATTTCCATGTTCGTCCAGATGGCTGTGTAGATATATCCATGTTCATACAGATAGCGGTGTAGGTTTTTCCATGTTCATACAGATAGCGGTGTAGATATTTCCATGTTCATTCAGATAGCGGTTATGATATTTCCATGTTCATACAGATGACTTTGTAGATATATCCATGTTCATACAGATGGCGGTAAAGATATTTCCATGTTCATACAGATAGCGGTGTAGATATATCCATGTTCATACAGATAGCGGTGTAGATATTTCCATGTTCATACCGATAGCGGTGCTGATATTTCCATGTTTATACAGGTAGCCGTGTAGATATTTCCATGTTTATGCAGATAGCTGTGTAGATATTTCCATGTTTATACAGATAGCGGTGTAGATATTTCCATCTTTATACTGATAGCGGTGTAGATATCTCCTTCTTAATACAGATGGCGGTGTAGATATTTATATGTTCATACAGATGGCGGTGCAGATATTTCCATGTTCATACAGATGGCGGTGTAGATATTTCCATGTTTATAGAGATAGCGGAGTAGATATTTCCATGTTTATACAGATAGCAGTGGAGATATCTCTATCTAAGTACAGATGGCGGTGTAGATATTTATATTTTCATACAGATGGCGGTGTAGATATTTATATGTTCATACAGATGGCGGTGTAGATATTTCCATGTTTATACAGACAGCAGTGTAGGTATCTCCATCTTAATACAGATGGCGGTGTAGATATTTATATGTTCATACAGATGGCGGTGCAGATATTTCCATGTTCATACAGATGGCGGTGTAGATATTTCCATGTTCATACAGATAGTGGTTTAGTTATTTCCATGTGTAAAGAGATAGCTGTGTAGATATTTAAATGTATATGCAGATAGCAGTGTACATATTTCCATTTTCATGCAGATAGCGGTGTAGATATTTCCATGTTCAAACAGATAGCGGTGTAGATATTTCCATGTTCATACAGATACCGGTGTAGATATTTCCATGTTCATAGAGATAGCGGTGTAGATATTTCCATGTTCATACAGATAGCGGTGCTGATATTTCCATGTATGTACAGGTAGCGGTGTAGATATTTCCATGTTTATACAGATTGCGGTGTAGATATTTCCATGTTTATACAGATAGCGGTGTAGATATTTCCAAGTTTATACAGATAGAGGTGTAGATATCTCCATCTTAATATAGATGGCGGTGCAGATATTTAAATGTTCATACAGATGGCGGTGCAGATATTTCCATGTTCATACAGATGGCGGTGTAGCTATTTCCATGTTTATAGAGATAGCGCTGTACTTATTTCCATGTGTAAAGAGATAGCTTTGTAGATATTTCCATGTATATGCAGATAGCTGTGTAGATATTTCCATTTTCATGCAGATAGCCGTGTAGATATTTCCATGTTCAAACAGATAGCGGTGTAGATATTTCCATGTTCATACAGATAGCAGTGTAGATATTTCCATGTTTTTACAGTTAGCGGTGAAGGTGTATGCATGTTTACACAGATAGCGGTGTAGATATTTCCATGTTCATACAGATAGCGGTATAGATATTTCCATGTTCATCCAGATGGCTGTGTAGATATATCCATGTTCATACAGATGGCGGTGAAGATATTTCCATGTTCATACAGATAGAGGTGTAGTTATTTCCATGTGTAAAGAGATAGTTGTGTAGATATTTCCATGTATATGCAGATAGCTGTGTAGATATTTCTATTTTCATGCAGATAGCGGTTTAGATATTTCCATGTTCGTACAGATAGCGGTGAAGATATTTCCATGTTCATACAGATAGCCTTGTAGACATTTCCATGTTTATACAGATAGCGGTGAAGATGTATGCATGTTTACACAGATAGCGGTGTAGATATTTCCATGTTCATACAGATAGCGGTGTAGATATTTCAATGTTCATACAGATAGCGGTTTAGATATTTCCTTCTTAATACAGATGGCGGTGTAGATATTTACATGTTCATACAGATGGCGGTGCAGATATTTCCATGTTCATACAGATGGCGGTGTAGATATTTGCATGTTCATAGAGATAGCGGTGTAGTTATTTCCATGTGTTAAGAGATAGCTGTGTAGATATTTCCATGTATTTGCAGATAGCTGTGTAGATATTTCGATTTTCATGCAGACAGCGGTGTAGATATTTCCATGTTCAAACAGATAGCGGTGTAGATATTTCCATGTTCATACAGATAACGGTGGAGATATTTCCATGATTATACAGATAGCGGTGTAGATATTTCCATGTTCATACAGATGGCGGTGTAGATATTTCCATGTTCATACAGATGGCGGTGCTGATATTTCCATGTTTATACAGGTAGTGGTGTAGATATTTCCATGTTTATACAGATAGCGGTGTAGATATTTCCATGTTTATACAGATAGCGGTGTAGATAATTCCATGTTTATACAGATAGCAGTGTAGATATCTCCATCTTAATACAGATGGCGGTGTAGATATTTATATGTTCATACAGATGGCGGTGCAGATATTTCCATGTTCATACAGATAGCGGTGTAGTTATTTCCATGTGTAAAGAGATAGCTGTGTAGATATTTAAATGTATATGCAGATAGCAGTGTAGATATTTCCATTTTCATGCAGATAGCGGTGTAGATATTTCCATGTTCAAACAGATAGCGGTGTATATATTTCCATGTTCATACAGATATCGGTGTAGATATTTCCATGTTCATACAGATAGCGGTGTAGATATTTCCATGTTTATACAGAAAGAGGTGAAGATCTATGCATGTTTAAAGAGATAGCGGTGTAGATATTTCCATGTTCATCCAGATGGCTGTGTAGATATATCCATGTTCATACAGATAGCGGTGTAGCTATTTCCATGTTCATACAGATAGCGGTGTAGATATTTCCATGTTCATACAGATAGCGGTGTAGATATTTCCATGTTCATACAGATAGCGGTGCTGATATTTCCTTGTTTATACAGGCAGCGGTGTAGATATTTCCATGTTTATACAGATAGCGGTTTAGATATTTCCTTCTTAATACAGATGGCGGCGTAGATATTTATATGCTCATACAGGTGACGGTGTAGATATTTCCATGTTTATACAGATAGCAGTGTAGATATCTCCATCTTAATACAGATGGCGGTGTATATATTTATATGTTCATACAGATGGTGGTGCAGATATTTCCATGTACATACAGATGGCGGTGTAGATATTTCCATGTTCATACAGATAGCAGTGTAGATATTTCCATGTGTAAAGAGATAGCTGTGTAGATATTTCCATTTTCATGCAGGTAGCGGTGTATATATTTCCATCTTCAAACAGATACCGGTGTGGATATTTCCATGTTCATACAGATAGCGGTGTAGATATTTCCATGTTTATTCAGATAGCGGTGAAGATGTATGCATGTTTACACAGATAGCGGTGTAGATATTTCCATGTTCGTCCAGATGGCTGTGTAGATATATCCATGTTCATACAGATAGCAGTGTAGCTATTTCCATGTTCATACAGATAGCGGTGTAGATATTTCCATGTTCATTCAGATAGCGGTTCTGATATTTCCATGTTCATACAGATGACTTTGTAGATATATCCATGTTCATACAGATGGTAGTAAAGATATTTCCATGTTCATACAGATAGCGGTGTAGATATATCCATGTTCATACCGATAGCGGTGCTGATATTTCCATGTTTATACAGGTAGCCGTGTAGATATTTCCATGTTTATGCAGATAGCTGTGTAGATATTTCCATGTTTATACAGATAGCGGTGTAGATATTTCCATCTTTATACTGATAGCGGTGTAGATATCTCCTTCTTAATACAGATGGCGGTGTAGATATTTATATGTTCATACAGATGGCGGTGCAGATATTTCCATGTTCATACAGATGGCGGTGTAGATATTTCCATGTTTATAGAGATAGCGGAGTAGATATTTCCATGTTTATACAGATAGCAGTGGAGAAATCTCTATCTAAATACAGATGGCGGTGTAGATATTTATATTTTCATACAGATGGCGGTGTAGATATTTATATGTTCATACAGATGGCGGTGTAGATATTTCCATGTTTATACAGACAGCAGTGTAGGTATCTCCATCTTAATACAGATGGCGGTGTAGATATTTATATGTTCATACAGATGGCGGTGCAGATATTTCCATGTTCATACAGATGGCGGTGTAGATATTTCCATGTTCATACAGATAGTGGTTTAGTTATTTCCATGTGTAAAGAGATAGCTGTGTAGATATTTAAATGTATATGCAGATAGCAGTGTACATATTTCCATTTTCATGCAGATAGCGGTGTAGATATTTCCATGTTCAAACAGATAGCGGTGTAGATATTTCCATGTTCATACAGATACCGGTGTAGATATTTCCATGTTCATAGAGATAGCGGTGTAGATATTTCCATGTTCATACAGATAGCGGTGCTGATATTTCCATGTATGTACAGGTAGCGGTGTAGATATTTCCATGTTTATACAGATTGCGGTGTAGATATTTCCATGTTTATACAGATAGCGGTGTAGATATTTCCAAGTTTATACAGATAGAGGTGTAGATATCTCCATCTTAATATAGATGGCGGTGCAGATATTTAAATGTTCATACAGATGGCGGTGCAGATATTTCCATGTTCATAAGATGGCGGTGTAGCTATTTCCATGTTTATAGAGATAGCGCTGTACTTATTTCCATGTGTAAAGAGATAGCTTGGTAGATATTTCCATGTATATGCAGATAGCTGTGTAGATATTTCCATTTTCATGCAGATAGCCGTGTAGATATTTCCATGTTCAAACAGATAGCGGTGTAGATATTTCCATGTTCATACAGATAGCAGTGTAGATATTTCCATGTTTTTACAGTTAGCGGTGAAGGTGTATGCATGTTTACACAGATAGCGGTGTAGATATTTCCATGTTCATACAGATAGCGGTGTAGATATTTCCATGTTCATCCAGATGGCTGTGTATATATATCCATGTTCATACAGATGGCGGTGAAGATATTTCCATGTTCATACAGATAGCGGTGTAGTTATTTCCATGTGTAAAGAGATAGCTGTGTAGATATTTCCATGTATATGCAGATAGCTGTGTATATATTTCCATTTTCATGCAGATAGCGGTTTAGATATTTCCATGTTTAAACAGATAGCGGTGTAGATATTTCCGTGTTCATACAGATAGCGGTGTAGATATCTCCATGTTCAAACAGATAGCGGTGTAGATATTTCCATGTTCATACAGATAGCGGTGTAGATATTTCCATGTTCATACAGATAGCGGTGTAGATACTTCCATGTTCATACAGATAGAGGGGCTGATATTTCCATGTTCATACAGATAGCGGTGCTGATATTTCCATGTTTATACAGATATCGGTGTAGATATTTCCATGTTCATACAGATAGCGGGGTAGATATTTCCATTTTCATGCAGATAGCGGTGTAGATATTTCCATGTTCAAACAGATAGCGGTGTAGATATTTCCATGTTCATACAGATATCGGTGTAGATATTTCCATTTTCATGCAGATAGCGGTGTAGATATTTCCATGTTTATAGAGATAGCGGTGTAGGTATCTCCATCTTAATACAGTTGGCGGTGTAGATATTTATGTGTTCATACAGATGGCGGTGCAGATATTTCTATGTTCATACAGATAGCGGTGTAGTTATTTCCATGTGTAAAGAGATAGCTGTGTAGATATTTCCAAGTATATGCAGATAGCTGTGTAGATATTTCTATTTTCATGCAGATAGCGGTTTAGATATTTCCATGTTCGTACAGATAGCGGTGTAGATATTTCCATGTTCATACAGATAGCCTTGTAGACATTTCCATGTTTATACAGATAGCGGTGAAGATGTATGCATGTTTACACAGATAGCGGTGTAGATATTTCCATGTTCATACAGATAGCGGTGTAGATATTTCAATGTTCATACAGATAGCGGTTTAGATATTTCCTTCTTAATACAGATGGCGGTGTAGATATTTACATGTTCATACAGATGGCGGTGCAGATATTTCCATGTTCATACAGATGGCGGTGTAGATATTTGCATGTTTATAGAGATAGCGGTGTAGTTATTTCCATGTGTTAAGAGATAGCTGTGTAGATATTTCCATGTATTTGCAGATAGCTATGTAGATATTTCGATTTTCATGCAGACAGCGGTGTAGATATTTCCATGTTCAAACAGATAGCGGTGTAGATATTTCCATGTTCATACAGATAACGGTGTAGATATTTCCATGTTTATACAGATAGCGGTGTAGATATTTCCATGTTCATACAGATGGCGGTGTAGATATTTCCATGTTCATACAGATGGCGGTGCTGATATTTCCATGTTTATACAGGTAGTGGTGTAGATATTTCCATGTTTATACAGATAGCGGTGTAGATATTTCCATGTTTATACAGATAGCGGTGTAGATAATTCCATGTTTATACAGATAGCAGTGTAGATATCTCCATCTTAATACAGATGGCGGTGTAGATATTTATATGTTCATACAGATGGCGGTGCAGATATTTCCATGTACATACAGATGGCGGTGTAGATATTTCCATGTTCATACAGATAGCGGTGTAGTTATTTCCATGTGTAAAGATATAGCTGTGTAGATATTTCCATTCTCATGCAGGTAGCGGTGTATATATTTCCATCTTCAAACAGATAGCGGTGTGGATATTTCCATGTTCATGCAGATAGCGGTGTAGATATTTCCATGTTTATTCAGATAGCGGTGAAGATGTATGCATGTTTACACAGATAGCGGTGTAGATATTTCCATGTTCGTCCAGATGGCTGTGTAGATATATCCATGTTCATACAGATAGCGGTGTAGCTATTTCCATGTTCATACAGATAGCGGTGTAGATATTTCCATGTTCATTCAGATAGCGGTTCTGATATTTCCATGTTCATACAGATGACTTTGTAGATATATCCATGTTCATACAGATGGCGGTAAAGATATTTCCATGTTCATAGAGATAGCGGTGTAGATATATCCATGTTCATACAGATAGCGGTGTAGATATTTCCATGTTCATACCGATAGCGGTGCTGATATTTCTATGTTTATTCAGGTAGCCGTGTAGATATTTCCATGTTTATGCAGATAGCTGTGTAGATATTTCCATGTTTATACAGATAGCGGTGTAGATATTTCCATCTTTATACTGATAGCGGTGTAGATATCTCCTTCTTAATACAGATGGCGGTGTAGATATTTATATGTTCATACAGATGGCGGTGCAGATATTTCCATGTTCATACAGATGGCGGTGTAGATATTTCCATGTTCATACAGGTAACGGTGTAGTTATTTCCATGTGTAAAGAGATAGAAGTGTACATATTTAAATGTTTATGCAGATAGCAGTGTAGATATTTCCATTTTCATGCAGATAGTCGTGTAGATATTTCCATGTTCAAACAGATAGCGGTGTAGATATTTCCATGTTCATACAGATAGCGGTGTAGATATTTCCAGGTTCATAAAGATAGCCGTGTAGATATTTCCATGTTTATACAGATAGCGGTGAAGATGTATGCATGTTTACACAGATAGCGGTGTAGATATTTCCATGTTCGTCCAGATGGCTGTGTAGATATATCCATGTTCATACAGATAGCGGTGTAGCTATTTCCATGTTCATACAGATAGCGGTGTAGATATTTCCATGTTCATTCAGATAGCGGTTCTGATATTTCCATGTTCATACAGATGACTTTGTAGATATATCCATGTTCATACAGATGGCGGTAAAGATATTTCCATTTTCATACAGATAGCGGTGTAGATATATCCATGTTCATACAGATAGCGGTGTAGATATTTCCATGTTCATACCGATAGCGGTGCTGATATTTCCATGTTTATACAGGTAGCGGTGTAGATATTTCCATGTTTATGCAGATAGCTGTGTAGATATTTCCATGTTTATACAGATAGCGGTGTAGATATTTCCATCTTTATACAGATAGCGGTGTAGATATCTCCTTCTTAATACAGATGGCGGTGTAGATATTTATATGTTCATACAGATGGCGGTGCAGATATTTCCATGTTCATACAGATGGCGGTGTAGATATTTCCATGTTTATAGAGATAGCGGTGTAGTTATTTCCATGTGTAAAGAGATAGCTGTGTAGATATTTCCATGTATATGCAGATAGCTGTGTAGATATTTCCATTTTCATGCAGACAGTGGTGTAGATATTTCCATGTTCAAACAGATAGCGGTGTAGATATTTCCATGTTCATACAGATAGCGGTGTACATATTTCCATGTTCATACAGATAGCGGTGTAGATATTTCCATGTTCATACAGATAGCGGTGAAGATATTTCCATGTTCATATAGATAGCGGTGCTGATATTTCAATGTTTATACATGTAGTGGTGTAGATATTTCCATGTTCATACAGATAGCGGTGTAGATATTTCCATGTTTATACAGATAGCGGTGTAGATATTTCCATGTTTATACAGATAGCAGAGGAGTTATCTCTATCTTAATACAGATGGTGGTGTAGATATTTATATTTTCATACAGATGGCGGTGCAGATATTTCCATGTTCATACAGATGGCGGTGTAGATATTTCCATGTTCATACAGGTAACGGTGTAGTTATTTCCATGTGTAAAGAGATAGCAGTGTACATATTTAAATGTATATGCAGATAGCAGTGTAGATATTTCCATTTTCATGCAGATAGTGTTGTAGATATTTCCATGTTCAAACAGATAGCGGTGTAGATATTTCTATGCTCATACAGATAGCGGTGTAGATATTTCCATGTTCATTCAGATAGCGGTTCTGATATTTCCATGTTTATACAGGCAGCATTGTAGATATTTCCATGTTTATACAGATAGCGGTTTAGATATTTCCTTCTTAATACAGATGGCGGCGTAGATATTTATATGTTCATACAGATGGCGGTGTAGATATTTCCATGTTTATACAGATAGTAGGGTAGATATCTCCATTTTAATACAGATGGCGGTGTAGATATTTATATGTTCATACAGATGGCGGTGCAGATATTTCCATGTTCATACAGATAGCGGTGTAGTTATTTCCATGTGTAAAGAGATAGCTGTGTAGATATTTGCATGTATATGCAGATAGCTGTGTAGATATTTCCATTTTCATGTAGATAGCGGTTTAGATATTTCCATGTTCAAACAGATAGCGGTGTAGATATTTCCATGTTCATACAGATAGCGGTGTAGATATTTCCATGTTTATACAGATAGCGGTGGAGGTGTATGCATGTTTACACAGATAGCGGTGTAGATATTTCCATGTTCAGATATCGGTGTAGATATTTCCATGTTCATTCAGATAGCGGTGCTGATAGTTCCATGTTTATACAGGTAGCGGTGTAGATATTTCCATGTTTATACAGATTGCGGTGTAGATATTTCCATGTTTATACAGATAGCGGTGTAGATATTTCCAAGTTTATACAGATAGCGGTGTAGATATCTCCATCTTAATATAGATGGCGGTGTAGATATTTATATGTTCATACAGATGGCGGTGCAGATATTTCCATGTTCATACAGATGGCGGTGTAGATATTTCCGTGATTATAGAGATAGCGCTGTAGTTATTTCCAAGTGTAAAGAGATAGCTTTATAGATATTTCCATGTATATGCAGATCGCTGTGTAGATATTTCCATTTTCATGCAGATAGTGGTGTAGATATTTCCATTTTCAAACAGATAGCGGTGTAGTTATTTCCATGTTCATACAGATAGCAGTGTAGATATTTCCATGTTTATATAGATAGCCATGAAGATGTATGCATGTTTACACAGATAGCGTTGTAGATATTTCCATCTTCATACAGATAGCGGTGTAGATATTTCCATGTTCATCCAGATGGCTGTGTAGATATATCCATGTTCATACAGATGGTGGTGAAGATATTTCCATGTTCATACAGATAGCGGTGTAGTTATTTCCACGTGTAAAGAGATAGCTGTGTAGATATTTCCGTGTATATGCAGATAGCTGTGTAGATATTTCCATTTTCATGCAGATAGCGCTTTAGATATTTCCATGTTCAAACAGATAGCGGTGTAGATATTTCCATGTTCATACAGATAGCGGCGTAGATATTTCCATGGTTATACAGATAGCGGTGAAGGTGTATGCATGTTTACACAGAAAGCGGTGTAGATATTTCCATGTTCATACAGATCGCGGTGTAGATATTTCCATGTTCATCCAGATGGCTGTGTAGCCATATCCATTTTCATACAGATGGCGGTGAAGATATTTCCATGTTCATACAGATAGCGGTGTAGATATTTCCATGTTCATACAGATAGCGGTGTAGATATTTCCATGTTTATACAGATAGCGGTGTAGATATTTCCAAGTTTATACAGATAGCGGTGTAGATATCTCCATCTTAATATAGATGGCGGTGTAGATATTTATATGTTCATACAGATGGCGGTGCAGATATTTCCATGTTCATACAGATGGCGGTGTAGATATTTCCGTGATTATAGAGATAGCGCTGTAGTTATTTCCAAGTGTAAAGAGATAGCTTTATAGATATTTCCATGTATATGCAGATCGCTGTGTAGATATTTCCATTTTCATGCAGATAGTGGTGTAGATATTTCCATTTTCAAACAGATAGCGGTGTAGTTATTTCCATGTTCATACAGATAGCAGTGTAGATATTTCCATGTTTATATAGATAGCCATGAAGATGTATGCATGTTTACACAGATAGCGTTGTAGATATTTCCATCTTCATACAGATAGCGGTGTAGATATTTCCATGTTCATCCAGATGGCTGTGTAGATATATCCATGTTCATACAGATGGTGGTGAAGATATTTCCATGTTCATACAGATAGCGGTGTAGTTATTTCCACGTGTAAAGAGATAGCTGTGTAGATATTTCCGTGTATATGCAGATAGCTGTGTAGATATTTCCATTTTCATGCAGATAGCGCTTTAGATATTTCCATGTTCAAACAGATAGCGGTGTAGATATTTCCATGTTCATACAGATAGCGGCGTAGATATTTCCATGGTTATACAGATAGAGGTGAAGGTGTATGAATGTTTACACAGAAAGCGGTGTAGATATTTCCATGTTCATACAGATCGCGGTGTAGATATTTCCATGTTCATCCAGATGGCTGTGTAGCCATATCCATTTTCATACAGATGGCGGTGAAGATATTTCCATGTTCATACAGATAGCGGTGTAGATATTTCCATGTTCATACAGATAGCGGTGTAGATATTTCCATGTTCATACAGATGGCTGTGTAGGTATATCCATGTTCATACAGATGGCGGTAAAGATATTTCCATGTTCATACAGATAGCGGTGTAGATATTTCCATGTTCATACAGATAGCGGTGCTGATATTTCAAGGTGTAAAGAGATAGCTGTGTAGATATTTCCATTTTCATGTAGATAGCTGTGTATATATTTCCATCTTCAAACAGATAGCGGTGTAGATATTTCCATGTTCATAGAGATAGTGGTGTAGATATTTCCATGTTTATACAGATAGCGGTGAAGATGTATGCATGTTTACACTGATAGCAGTGTAGAGATTTCCATGTTCATCCAGAGGGCTGTGTAGATATATCCATGTTCATACAGATAGCGGTGTAGATATTTCCATGTTCATACAGATAGCGATGTACATATTTCCATGTTCATACAGATAACGGTGCTGATATTTCCATGTTTATACAGGTAGCGGTGTAGATATTTCCATGATTATACAGATAGCGGTGTAGATATTTCCATGTTTATACAGATAGCGGTGTTGATATTTCCATGTTTATACAGATAGCGGTGTAGATATCTCCATCTTAATACAGATGGTGGTGTAGATATTTATATGTTCATACAGATGGCGTTGTAGATATTTCCATGTTCATCCAGATGGCTCTGTAGATATATCCATGTTCGTACAGATGGCGGTGAAGATATTTCCATGTTCATACAGATAGCGGTGTATATATATCCATGTTCATACAGATAGCGGTGTAGATATTTCCATGTTCATACAGATAGCGGTGTAGCTATTTCCATGTTCATACTGATAGCGGTGTAGATATTTCCATGTTCATACAGATAGCGGTGCTGATATTTCCATGTTTATACAGGTAGCTGTGTAGATATTTCCATGTTTATACAGATAGAGGTGTAGATATTTCCATGTTTATACAGATAGCGGTGTAGATATCTCCATCTTAATACAGATGGCGGTGTAGATATTTATATGTTCATACAGATGGCGGTGCAGATATTTCCATGTTCATAAAGATGGCGGTGTAGATATTTCCATGTTCATACAGATAGCGGTGTAGTTATTTCCATGTGTAAAGAGATAGCTGTGTAGTTATTTCCATGTATATGCAGATAGCAGTGTAGATATTTCCATTTTCATGCAGATAGCTGTGTATATATTTCCATGTTCAAACAGATAGCGGTGTAGATATTTCCATGTTCATACAGATAGCGGTGCAGATATTTCCATGTTCATACAGGTAGCGGTGTAGATATTTCCATGTTCAAACAGATAGCTGTGTAGATATTTCCATGTATATGCAGATAGCTGTGTAGATATTTCTATTTTCATGCAGATAGCGGTTTAGATATTTCCATGTTCGTACAGATAGCGGTGTAGATATTTCCATGTTCATACAGATGGCCTTGTAGACATTTCCATGTTTATACAGATAGCGGTGAAGATGTATGCATGTTTACACAGATAGCGGTGTAGATATTTCCATGTTCATACAGATGGCGGTGCTGATATTTCCATGTTTATACAGGTAGTGGTGTAGATATTTCCATGTTTATACAGATAGCGGTGTAGATATTTCCATGTTTATACAGATAGCGGTGTAGATAATTCCATGTTTATACAGATAGCGGTGTAGATATCTCCATCTTAATACAGATGGCGGTGTAGATATTTATATGTTCATACAGATGGCGGTGTAGATATTTCCATGTTTATACAGATAGCAGTGTAGGTATCTCCATCTTAATACAGATGGCAGTGTAGATACTTATATGTTCATACAGATGGCGGTGCAGATATTTCCATGTTCATACAGATAGCGGTTTAGATATTTCCTTCTTAATACAGATGGCGGTGTAGATATTTATATGTTCATACAGATGGCGGTGCAGATATTTCCATGTTCATACAGATTGCGGTGTAGATAATTCCATGTTTATAGAGATAGCGGTGTAGTTATTTCCATGTGTTAAGAGATAGCTGTGTAGATATTTCCATGTATTTGCAGATAGCTGTGTAGATATTTCCATTTTCATGCAGACAGCGGTGTATATATTTCCATGTTCAAACAGATAGCGGTGTAGATATTTCCATGTTCATACAGATAACGGTGTAGATATTTCCATGTTCATACAGATAGCGGTTTAGGTATTTCCATGTTCATACAGATGGCGGTGTAGATATTTCCATGTTCATACAGATGGCGGTGCTGATATTTCCATGTTTATACAGGTAGTGGTGTAGATATTTCCATGTTTATACAGATAGCGGTGTAGATATTTCCATGTTTATACAGATAGCGGTGTAGATAATTCCATGTTTATACAGATAGCGGTGTAGATATCTCCATCTTAATACAGATGGCGGTGTAGATATTTATATGTTCATACAGATGGCGGTGCAGATATTTCCATGTTCATTCAGATAGCGGTGTAGTTATTTCCATGTGTAAAGAGATAGCTGTGTAGATATTTAAATGTATATGCAGATAGCAGTGTAGATATTTCCATTTTCATGCAGATAGCGGTGTAGATATTTCCATGTTCAAACAGATAGCGGTGTAGATATTTCCATGTTCATACAGATAGCGGTGTAGTTATTTCCATGTTCATACAGATAGCAGTGTAGATATTTCCATGTTTATATAGATAGCGGTGAAGATGTATGCATGTTTACACAGATAGCGTTGTAGATATTTCCATCTTCATACAGATAGCGGTGTAGATATTTCCATGTTCATCCAGATGGCTGTGTAGATATATCCATGTTCATACAGATGGTGGTGAAGATATTTCCATGTTCATACAGATAGCGGTGTAGTTATTTCCGCGTGTAAAGAGATAGCTGTGTAGATACTTCCATGTATATGCAGATAGCTGTGTAGATATTTCCATTTTCATGCAGATAGCGCTTTAGATATTTCCATGTTCAAACAGATAGCGGTGTAGATATTTCCATGTTCATACAGATAGCGGCGTAGATATTTCCATGGTTATACAGATAGCGGTGAAGGTGTATGCATGTTTACACAGAAAGCGGTGTAGATATTTCCATGTTCATACAGATCGCGGTGTAGATATTTCCATGTTCATCCAGATGGCTGTGTAGCCATATCCATTTTCATACAGATGGCGGTGAAGATATTTCCATGTTCATACAGATAGCGGTGTAGATATTTCCATGTTCATACAGATAGCGGTGTAGATATTTCCATGTTCATACAGATGGCTGTGTAGGTATATCCATGTTCATACAGATGGCGGTAAAGATATTTCCATGTTCATACAGATAGCGGTGTAGATATTTCCATGTTCATACAGATAGCGGTGCTGATATTTCAAGGTGTAAAGAGATAGCTGTGTAGATATTTCCATTTTCATGCAGATAGCTGTGTATATATTTCCATCTTCAAACAGATAGCGGTGTAGATATTTCCATGTTCATAGAGATAGTGGTGTAGATATTTCCATGTTTATACAGATAGCGGTGAAGATGTATGCATGTTTACACAGATAGCAGTGTAGAGATTTCCATGTTCATCCAGAGGGCTGTGTAGATATATCCATGTTCATACAGATAGCGGTGTAGATATTTCCATGTTCATACAGATAGCGATGTACATATTTCCATGTTCATACAGATGGCCTTGTAGACATTTCCATGTTTATACAGATAGCGGTGAAGATGTATGCATGTTTACACAGATAGCGGTGTAGATATTCCCATGTTCATACAGATAGCGGTGTAGATATTTCAATGTTCATTCAGATAGCGGTTTAGATATTTCCTTCTTAATACAGATGGCGGTGTAGATATTTATATGTTCATACAGATGGCGGTGCAGATATTTCCATGTTCATACAGATTGCGGTGTAGATAATTCCATGTTTATAGAGATAGCGGTGTAGTTATTTCCATGTGTTAAGAGATAGCTGTGTAGATATTTCCATGTATTTGCAGATAGCTGTGTAGATATTTCCATTTTCATGCAGACAGCGGTGTATATATTTCCATGTTCAAACAGATAGCGGTGTAGATATTTCCATGTTCTTACAGATAACGGTGTAGATATTTCCATGTTCATACAGATAGCGGTGTAGGTATTTCCATGTTCATACAGATGGCGGTGTAGATATTTCCATGTTCATACAGATGGCGGTGCTGATTTTTCCATGTTTATACAGGTAGTGGTGTAGATATTTCCATGTTTATACAGATAGCGGTGTAGATATTTCCATGTTTATACAGATAGCGGTGTAGATAATTCCATGTTTATACAGATAGCGGTGTAGATATCTCCATCTTAATACAGATGGCGGTGAAGATATTTATATGTTCATACAGATGGCGGTGCAGATATTTCCATGTTCATTCAGATAGCGGTGTAGTTATTTCCATGTGTAAAGAGATAGCTGTGTAGATATTTAAATGTATATGCAGATAGCAGTGTAGATATTTCGATTTTCATGCAGATAGCGGTGTAGATATTTCCATGTTCAAACAGATAGCGGTGTAGATATTTCCATGTTCATACAGATAGCGGTGTAGTTATTTCCATGTTCATACAGATAGCAGTGTAGATATTTCCATGTTTATATAGATAGCGGTGAAGATGTATGCATGTTTACACAGATAGCGTTGTAGATATTTCCATCTTCATACAGATAGCGGTGTAGATATTTCCATGTTCATCCAGATGGCTGTGTAGATATATCCATGTTCATACAGATGGTGGTGAAGATATTTCCATGTTCATACTGATAGCGGTGTAGTTATTTCCGCGTGTAAAGAGATAGCTGTGTAGATATTTCCATGTATATGCAGATAGCTGTGTAGATATTTCCATTTTCATGCAGATAGCGCTTTAGATATTTCCATGTTCAAACAGATAGCGGTGTAGATATTTCCATGTTCATACAGATAGCGGCGTAGATATTTCCATGGTTATACAGTTAGCGGTGAAGGTGTATGCATGTTTACACAGAAAGCGGTGTAGATATTTCCATGTTCATACAGATCGCGGTGTAGATATTTCCATGTTCATCCAGATGGCTGTGTAGCCATATCCATTTTCATACAGATGGCGGTGAAGATATTTCCATGTTCATACAGATAGCGGTGTAGATATTTCCATGTTCATACAGATAGCGGTGTAGATATTTCCATGTTCATACAGATGGCTGTGTAGGTATATCCATGTACATACAGATGGCGGTAAAGATATTTCCATGTTCATACAGATAGCGGTGTAGATATTTCCATGTTCATACAGATAGCGGTGCTGATATTTCAAGGTGTAAAGAGATAGCTGTGTAGATATTTCCATTTTCATGCAGATAGCTGTGTATATATTTCCATCTTCAAACAGATAGCGGTGTAGATATTTCCATGTTCATAGAGATAGTGGTGTAGATATTTCCATGTTTATACAGATAGCGGTGAAGATGTATGCATGTTTACACAGATAGCAGTGTAGAGATTTCCATGTTCATCCAGAGGGCTGTGTAGATATATCCATGTACATACAGATAGCGGTGTAGATATTTCCATGTTCATACAGATAGCGATGTACATATTTCCATGTTCATACAGATAGCGGTGCTGATATTTCCATGTTTATACAGGTAGCGGTGTAGATATTTCCATGATTATACAGATAGCGTTGTAGATATTTCCATGTTTATACAGATAGCGGTGTTGATATTTCCATGTTTATACAGATAGCGGTGTAGATATCTCCACCTTAATACTGATGGCGGTGTAGATATTTATATGTTCATACAGATGGCGTTGTAGATATTTCCATGTTCATCCAGATGGCTTTGTAGATATATCCATGATCGTACAGATGGCGGTGAAGATATTTCCATGTTCATACAGATAGCGGTGTATATATATCCATGTTCATACAGATAGCGGTGTAGATATTTCCATGTTCATACAGATAGCGGTGTAGCTATTTCCATGTTCATACAGATAGCGGTGTAGATATTTCCATGTTCATACAGATAGCGGTGCTGATATTTCCATGTTTATACAGGTAGCTGTGTAGATATTTCCATGTTTATACAGATAGCGGTGTAGATGTTTCCATGTTTATACAGATAGCGGTGTAGATATTTCCATGTTTATACAGATAGCGGTGTAGATATCTCCATCTTAATACAGATGGCGGTGTAGATATTTATATGTTCATACAGATGGAGGTGCAGATATTTCCATGTTCATAAAGATGGCGGTGTAGATATTTCCATGTTCATACAGATAGCGGTGTAGTTATTTCCATGTGTAAAGAGATTCCTGTGTAGTTATTTCCACGTATATGCAGATAGCAGTGTAGATATTTCCATTTTCATGCAGATAGCTGTGTAGATATTTCCATGTTCAAACAGATAGCGGTGTAGATATTTCCATGTTCATACAGATAGCGGTGCAGATATTTCCATGTTCATACAGGTAGCGGTGCAGATATTTCCATGTTCAAACAGATAGCTGTGTAGATATTTCCATGTATATGCAGATAGCTGTGTAGATATTTCTATTTTCATGCAGATAGCGGTTTAGATATTTCCATGTTCGTACAGATAGCGGTGTAGATATTTCCATGTTCATACAGATGGCCTTGTAGACATTTCCATGTTTATACAGATAGCGGTGAAGATGTATGCATGTTTACACAGATAGCGGTGTAGATATTCCCATGTTCATACAGATAGCGGTGTAGATATTTCAATGTTCATACAGATAGCGGTTTAGATATTTCCTTCTTAATACAGATGGCGGTGTAGATATTTATATGTTCATACAGATGGCGGTGCAGATATTTCCATGTTCATACAGATTGCGGTGTAGATAATTCCATGTTTATAGAGATAGCGGTGTAGTTATTTCCATGTGTTAAGAGATAGCTGTGTAGATATTTCCATGTATTTGCAGATAGCTGTGTAGATATTTCCATTTTCATGCAGACAGCGGTGTATATATTTCCATGTTCAAACAGATAGCGGTGTAGATATTTCCATGTTCATACAGATAACGGTGTAGATATTTCCATGTTCATACAGATAGCGGTGTAGCTATTTCCATGTTCATACAGATGGCGGTGTAGATATTTCCATGTTCATACAGATGGCGGTGCTGATATTTCCATGTTTATACAGGTAGTGGTGTAGATATTTCCATGTTTATACAGATAGCGGTGTAGATATTTCCATGTTTATACAGATAGCGGTGTAGATAATTCCATGTTTATACAGATAGCGGTGTAGATATCTCCATCTTAATACTGATGGCGGTGTAGATATTTATATGTTCATACAGATGGCGGTGCAGATATTTCCATGTTCATTCAGATAGCGGTGTAGTTATTTCCATGTGTAAAGAGATAGCTGTGTAGATATTTAAATGTATATGCAGATAGCAGTGTAGATATTTCCATTTTCATGCAGATAGCGGTGTAGATATTTCCATGTTCAAACAGATAGCGGTGTAGATATTTCCATGTTCATACAGATAGCGGTGTAGTTATTTCCATGTTCATACAGATAGCAGTGTAGATATTTCCATGTTTATATAGATAGCGGTGAAGATGTATGCATGTTTACACAGATAGCGTTGTAGATATTTCCATCTTCATACAGATAGCGGTGTAGATATATCCATGTTCATCCAGATGGCTGTGTAGATATATCCATGTTCATACAGATGGTGGTGAAGATATTTCCGTGTTCATACAGATAGCGGTGTAGTTATTTCCGCGTGTAAAGAGATAGCTGTGTAGATATTTCCATGTATATGCAGATAGCTGTGTAGATATTTCCATTTTCATGCAGATAGCGCTTTAGATATTTCCATGTTCAAACAGATAGCGGTGTAGATATTTCCATGTTCATACAGATAGCGGCGTAGATATTTCCATGGTTATACAGATAGCGGTGAAGGTGTATGCATGTTTACACACAAAGCGGTGTAGATATTTCCATGTTCATACAGATCGCGGTGTAGATATTTCCATGTTCATCCAGATGGCTGTGTAGCCATATCCATTTTCATACAGATGGCGGTGAAGATATTTCCATGTTCATACAGATAGCGGTGTAGATATTTCCATGTTCATACAGATAGCGGTGTAGATATTTCCATGTTCATACAGATGGCTGTGTAGGTATATCCATGTTCATACAGATGGCGGTAAAGATATTTCCATGTTCATACAGATAGCGGTGTAGATATTTCCATGTTCATACAGATAGCGGTGCTGATATTTCAAGGTGTAAAGAGATAGCTGTGTAGATATTTCCATTTTCATGCAGATAGCTGTGTATATATTTCCATCTTCAAACAGATAGCGGTGTAGATATTTCCATGTTCATAGAGATAGTGGTGTAGATATTTCCATGTTTATACAGATAGCGGTGAAGATGTATGCATGTTTACACAGATAGCAGTGTAGAGATTTCCATGTTCATCCAGAGGGCTGTGTAGATATATCCATGTTCATACAGATAGCGGTGCAGATATTTCCATGTTCATACAGATAGCGATGTACATATTTCCATGTTCATACAGATAGCGGTGCTGATATTTCCATGTTTATACAGGTAGCGGTGTAGATATTTCCATGATTATACAGATAGCGGTGTAGATATTTCCATGTTTATACAGATAGCGGTGTTGATATTTCCATGTTTATACAGATAGCGGTGTAGATATCTCCATCTTAATACAGATGGCGGTGTAGATATTTATATGTTCATACAGATGGCGTTGTAGATATTTCCATGTTCATCCAGATGGCTCTGTAGATATATCCATGTTCGTACAGATGGCGGTGAAGGTATTTCCATGTTCATACAGATAGCGGTGTATATATATCCATGTTCATACAGATAGCGGTGTAGATATTTCCATGTTCATACAGATAGCGGTGTAGCTATTTCCATGTTCATACAGATAGCGGTGAAGAGATTTCCATGTTCATACAGATAGCGGTGCTGATATTTCCATGTTTATACAGGTAGCTGTGTAGATATTTCCATGTTTATACAGATAGCGGTGTAGATGTTTCCATGTTTATACAGATAGCGGTGTAGATATTTCCATGTTTATACAGATAGCGGTGTAGATATCTCCATCTTAATACAGATGGCCGTGTAGATATTTATATGTTCATACAGATGGCGGTGCAGATATTTCCATGTTCATAAAGATGGCGGTGTAGATATTTCCATGTTCATACAGATAGCGGTGTAGTTATTTCCATGTGTAAAGAGATAGCTGTGTAGTTATTTCCATGTATATGCAGATAGCAGTGTAGATATTTCCATTTTCATGCAGATAGCTGTGTAGATATTTCCATGTTCAAACAGATAGCGGTGTAGATATTTCCATGTTCATACAGATAGCGGTGCAGATATTTCCATGTTCATACAGGTAGCGGTGTAGATATTTCCATGTTCAAACAGATAGCTGTGTAGATATTTCCATGTATATGCAGATAGCTGTGTAGATATTTCTATTTTCATGCAGATAGCGGTTTAGATATTTCCATGTTCGTACAGATAGCGGTGTAGATATTTCCATGTTCATACAGATGGCCTTGTAGACATTTCCATGTTTATACAGATAGCGGTGAAGATGTATGCATGTTTACACAGATAGCGGTGTAGATATTCCCATGTTCATACAGATAGCGGTTTAGATATTTCAATGTTCATACAGATAGCGGTTTAGATATTTCCTTCTTAATACAGATGGCGGTATAGATATTTATATGTTCATACCGATGGCGGTGCAGATATTTCCATGTTCATACAGATTGCGGTGTAGATAATTCCATGTTTATAGAGATAGCGGTGTAGTTATTTCCATGTGTTAAGAGATAGCTGTGTAGATATTTCCATGTATTTGCAGATAGCTGTGTAGATATTTCCATTTTCATGCAGACAGCGGTGTATATATTTCCATGTTCAAACAGATAGCGGTGTAGATATTTCCATGTTCATACAGATAACGGTGTATATATTTCCATGTTCAAACAGATAGCGGTGTAGATATTTCCATGTTCATACAGATAGCGGTGTAGATATTTCCATGTTCATACAGATAGCGGCGTAGATATTTCCATGGTTATACAGATAGCGGTGAAGGTGTATGCATGTTTACAAACAAAGCGGTGTAGATATTTCCATGTTCATACAGATCGCGGTGTAGATATTTCCATGTTCATCCAGATGGCTGTGTAGCCATATCCATTTTCATACAGATGGCGGTGAAGATATTTCCATGTTCATACAGATAGCGGTGTAGATATTTCCATGTTCATACAGATAGCGGTGTAGATATTTCCATGTTCATACAGATGGCTGTGTAGGTATATCCATGTTCATACAGATGGCGGTAAAGATATTTCCATGTTCATACAGATAGCGGTGTAGATATTTCCATGTTCATACAGATAGCGGTGCTGATATTTCAAGGTGTAAAGAGATAGCTGTGTAGATATTTCCATTTTCATGCAGATAGCTGTGTATATATTTCCATCTTCAAACAGATAGCGGTGTAGATATTTCCATGTTCATAGAGATAGTGGTGTAGATATTTCCATGTTTATACAGATAGCGGTGAAGATGTATGCATGTTTACACAGATAGCAGTGTAGAGATTTCCATGTTCATCCAGAGGGCTGTGTAGATATATCCATGTTCATACAGATAGCGGTGCAGATATTTCCATGTTCATACAGATAGCGATGTACATATTTCCATGTTCATACAGATAGCGGTGCTGATATTTCCATGTTTATACAGGTAGCGGTGTAGATATTTCCATGATTATACAGATAGCGGTGTAGATATTTCCATGTTTATACAGATAGCGGTGTTGATATTTCCATGTTTATACAGATAGCGGTGTAGATATCTCCATCTTAATACAGATGGCGGTGTAGATATTTATATGTTCATACAGATGGCGTTGTAGATATTTCCATGTTCATCCAGATGGCTCTGTAGATATATCCATGTTCGTACAGATGGCGGTGAAGGTATTTCCATGTTCATACAGATAGCGGTGTATATATATCCATGTTCATACAGATAGCGGTGTAGATATTTCCATGTTCATACAGATAGCGGTGTAGCTATTTCCATGTTCATACAGATAGCGGTGTAGAGATTTCCATGTTCATACAGATAGCGGTGCTGATATTTCCATGTTTATACAGGTAGCTGTGTAGATATTTCCATGTTTATACAGATAGCGGTGTAGATGTTTCCATGTTTATACAGATAGCGGTGTAGATATTTCCATGTTTATACAGATAGCGGTGTAGATATCTCCATCTTAATACAGATGGCCGTGTAGATATTTATATGTTCATACAGATGGCGGTGCAGATATTTCCATGTTCATAAAGATGGCGGTGTAGATATTTCCATGTTCATACAGATAGCGGTGTAGTTATTTCCATGTGTAAAGAGATAGCTGTGTAGTTATTTCCATGTATATGCAGATAGCAGTGTAGATATTTCCATTTTCATGCAGATAGCTGTGTAGATATTTCCATGTTCAAACAGATAGCGGTGTAGATATTTCCATGTTCATACAGATAGCGGTGCAGATATTTCCATGTTCATACAGGTAGCGGTGTAGATATTTCCATGTTCAAACAGATAGCTGTGTAGATATTTCCATGTATATGCAGATAGCTGTGTAGATATTTCTATTTTCATGCAGATAGCGGTTTAGATATTTCCATGTTCGTACAGATAGCGGTGTAGATATTTCCATGTTCATACAGATGGCCTTGTAGACATTTCCATGTTTATACAGATAGCGGTGAAGATGTATGCATGTTTACACAGATAGCGGTGTAGATATTCCCATGTTCATACAGATAGCGGTTTAGATATTTCAATGTTCATACAGATAGCGGTTTAGATATTTCCTTCTTAATACAGATGGCGGTATAGATATTTATATGTTCATACCGATGGCGGTGCAGATATTTCCATGTTCATACAGATTGCGGTGTAGATAATTCCATGTTTATAGAGATAGCGGTGTAGTTATTTCCATGTGTTAAGAGATAGCTGTATAGATATTTCCATGTATTTGCAGATAGCTGTGTAGATATTTCCATTTTCATGCAGACAGCGGTGTATATATTTCCATGTTCAAACAGATAGCGGTGTAGATATTTCCATGTTCATACAGATAACGGTGTAGATATTTCCATGTTCATACAGATAGCGGTGTAGGTATTTCCATGTTCATACAGATGGCGGTGTAGATATTTCCATGTTCATACAGATGGCGGTGCTGATATTTCCATGTTTATACAGGTAGTGGTGTAGATATTTCCATGTTTATACAGATAGCGGTGTAGATATTTCCATGTTTATACAGATAGCGGTGTAGATAATTCCATGTTTATACAGATAGCGGTGTAGATATCTCCATCTTAATACAGATGGCGGTGTAGATATTTATATGTTCATACAGATGGCGGTGCAGATATTTCCATGTTCATTCAGATAGCGGTGTAGTTATTTCCATGTGTAAAGAGATAGCTGTGTAGATATTTAAATGTATATGCAGATAGCAGTGTAGATATTTCCATTTTCATGCAGATAGCGGTGTAGATATTTCCATGTTCAAACAGATAGCGGTGTAGATATTTCCATGTTCATACAGATAGCGGTGTAGATATTTCCATGTTCATACAGATAGCGGTGTAGATATTTCCATGTTTATACAGATAGCGGTGAAGATCTATGCATGTTTACAGAGATAGCGGTGTAGATATTTCCATGTTCATCCAGATGGCTGTGTAGATATATCCATGTTCATACACATAGCGGTGTAGCTATTTCCATGTTCATACAGATAGCGGTGTAGATATTTCCATGTTCATACAGATAGCGGTGTAGATATTTCCATGTTCATACAGATAGCGGTGCTGATATTTCCTTGTTTATACAGGAAGCGGTGTAGATATTTCCATGTTTATACAGATAGCGGTTTAGATATTTCCTTCTTAATACAGATGGCGGCGTAGATATTTATATGTTCATACAGATGGCGGTGTAGATATTTCCATGTTTATACAGATAGCAGTGTAGATATCTCCATCTTTATACAGATGGCGGTGTAGATATTTATATGTTCATACAGATGGCGGTGTAGATATTTCCATGTTCATACAGATGGCGGTGTAGATATTTCCATGTTTATAGAGATAGCGGAGTAGCTATTTCCATGTTTATACAGATAGCAGTGGAGATATCTCTATCTAAATACAGATGGCGGAGTAGATATTTATATTTTCATACATATGGCGGTGTAGATATTTATATGTTCGTACAGATGGCGGTGTAGATATTTCCATGTTTATACAGATAGCAGTGTAGGTATCTCCATCTTAATACAGATGGCAGTGTAGATACTTATATGTTCATACAGATGGCGGTGCAGATATTTCCATGTTCATACAGATGGCGGTGTAGATATTTCCATGTTCATACAGATAGCGGTTTAGTTATTTCCATGTGTAAAGAGATAGCTGTGTAGATATTTAAATGTATATGCAGATAGCAGTGTAGATATTTCCATTTTCATGCAGATAGCGGTGTAGATATTTCCATGTTCAAACAGATAGCGGTGTAGATATTTCCATGTTCATACAGATACCGGTGTAGATATTTCCATGTTCATAGAGATAGCGGTGTAGATATTTCCATGTTCATACAGATAACGGTGTAGATATTTCCATGTTCATACAGATAGCGGTGTAGATATTTCCATGTTCATACAGATGGCGGTGTAGATATTTCCATGTTCATACAGATGGCGGTGCTTATATTTCCATGTTTATACTGGTAGTGGTGTAGATATTTCCATGTTTATACAGATAGCGGTGTAGATATTTCCATGTTTATACAGATAGCGGTGTAGATAATTCCATTTTTATACAGATAGCGGTGTAGATATCTCCATCTTAATACAGATGGCGGTGTAGATATTTATATGTTCATACAGATGGCGGTGCAGATATTTCCATGTTCATACAGATAGCGGTGTAGTTATTTCCATGTGTAAAGAGATAGCTGTGTAGATATTTAAATGTATATGCAGATAGCAGTGTAGATATTTCCATTTTCATGCAGATAGCGGTGTAGATATTTCCATGTTCAAACAGATAGCGGTGTAGATATTTCCATGTTCATACAGATAGCGGTGTAGATATTTCCATCTTCATACAGATAGCGGTGTAGATATTTCCATGTTCATCCAGATGGCTGTGTAGATATATCCATGTTCATACAGATAGCGGTGTAGCTATTTCCATATTCATACAGATAGCGGTGTAGATATTTCCATGTTCATACAGATAGCGGTGTAGATATTTCCATGTTCATACAGATAGTGGTGCTGATATTTCCTTGTTTATACAGGCAGCGGTGTAGATATTTCCATGTTTATACAGATAGCGGTTTAGATATTTCCTTCTTAATACAGATGGCGGCGTAGATATTTATATGTTCATACAGATCGCGGTGTAGATATTTCCATGTTTATACAGATAGCAGTGTAGATATCTCCATCTTATTACAGATGGCGGTGTAGATATTTATATGTTCATACAGATGGCGGTGCAGATATTTCCATGTTCATACAGATGGCGGTGTAGATATTTCCATGTTTATAGAGATAGCGGAGTAGATATTTCCATGTTTATACAGATAGCAGTGGAGATATCTCTAAGTACAGATGGCGGTGTAGATATTTATATTTTCATACAGATGGCGGTGTAGATATTTATATGTTCGTACAGATGGCGGTGTAGATATTTCCATGTTTATACAGATAGCAGTGTAGGTATCTCCATCTTAATACAGATGGCGGTGTAGATATTTATATGTTCATACAGATGGCGGTGCAGATATTTCCATGTTCATACAGATGGCGGTTTAGACATTTCCATGTTCATACAGATAGCGGTTTAGTTATTTCCATGTGTAAAGAGATAGCTGTGTAGATATTTAAATGTATATGCAGATAGCAGTGTAGATATTTCCATTTTCATGCAGATTGCGGTGTAGATATTTCCATGTTCAAACAGATAGCGATGTAGATATTTCCATGTTCATACAGATACCGGTGTAGATATTTCCATGTTCATAGAGATAGCGGTGTAGATATTTCCATGTTCATACAGATAGCGGTGCTGATATTTCCATGTTTATACAGGTAGCTGTGTAGATATTTCCATGTTTATACAGATAGCGGTGTAGATGTTTCCATGTTTATACAGATAGCGGTGTAGATATTTCCATGTTTATACAGATAGCGGTGTAGATATCTCCATCTTAATACAGATGGCCGTGTAGATATTTATATGTTCATACAGATGGCGGTGCAGATATTTCCATGTTCATAAAGATGGCGGTGTAGATATTTCCATGTTCATACAGATAGCGGTGTAGTTATTTCCATGTGTAAAGAGATAGCTGTGTAGTTATTTCCATGTATATGCAGATAGCAGTGTAGATATTTCCATTTTCATGCAGATAGCTGTGTAGATATTTCCATGTTCAAACAGATAGCGGTGTAGATATTTCCATGTTCATACAGATAGCGGTGCAGATATTTCCATGTTCATACAGGTAGCGGTGTAGATATTTCCATGTTCAAACAGATAGCTGTGTAGATATTTCCATGTATATGCAGATAGCTGTGTAGAAATTTCTATTTTCATGCAGATAGCAGTTTAGATATTTCCATGTTCGTACAGATAGCGGTGTAGATATTTCCATGTTCATACAGATGGCCTTGTAGACATTTCCATGTTTATACAGATAGCGGTGAAGATGTATGCATGTTTACACAGATAGCGGTGTAGATATTCCCATGTTCATACAGATAGCGGTTTAGATATTTCAATGTTCATACAGATAGCGGTTTAGATATTTCCTTCTTAATACAGATGGCGGTATAGATATTTATATGTTCATACCGATGGCGGTGCAGATATTTCCATGTTCATACAGATAGCGGTGTAGATAATTCCATGTTTATAGAGATAGCGGTGTAGTTATTTCCATGTGTTAAGAGATAGCTGTGTAGATATTTCCATGTATTTGCAGATAGCTGTGTAGATATTTCCATTTTCATGCAGACAGCAGTGTATATATTTCCATGTTCAAACAGATAGCGGTGTAGATATTCCCATGTTCATACAGATAGCGGTTTAGATATTTCCTTCTTAATACAGATGGCGGTGTAGATATTTATATGTTCGTACAGATGGCGGTGTAGATATTTCCATGTTTATACAGATAGCAGTGTAGGTATCTCCATCTTAATACAGATGGCAGTGTAGATACTTATATGTTCATACAGATGGCGGTGCAGATATTTCCATGTTCATACAGATGGCGGTGTAGATATTTCCATGTTCATACAGATAGCGGTTTAGTTATTTCCATGTGTAAAGAGATAGCTGTGTAGATATTTAAATGTATATGCAGATAGCAGTGTAGATATTTCCATTTTCATGCAGATAGCGGTGTAGATATTTCCATGTTCAAACAGATAGCGGTGTAGATATTTCCATGTTCATACAGATACCGGTGTAGATATTTCCATGTTCATAGAGATAGCGGTGTAGATATTTCCATGTTCATACAGATGGCGGTGTAGATATTTCCATGTTCATAAAGATGGCGGTGTAGATATTTCCATGTTCATACAGATAGCGGTGTAGTTATTTCCATGTTTATACAGATAGCGGTGTAGATATTTCCATGTTTATACAGATAGCGGTGTAGATAATTCCATTTTTATACAGATAGCGGTGTAGATATCTCCATCTTAATACAGATGGCGGTGTAGATATTTATATGTTCATACAGATGGCGGTGCAGATATTTCCATGTTCATACAGATAGCGGTGTAGTTATTTCCATGTGTAAAGAGATAGCTGTGTAGATATTTAAATGTATATGCAGATAGCAGTGTAGATATTTCCATTTTCATGCAGATAGCGGTGTAGATATTTCCATGTTCAAACAGATAGCGGTGTAGATATTTCCATGTTCATACAGATAGCGGTGTAGACATTTCCATGTTTATACAGATAGCGGTGAAGATGTATGCATGTTTACACAGATAGCGGTGTAGATGTTCCCATGTTCATACAGATAGCGGTTTAGATATTTCAATGTTCATACAGATAGCGGTTTAGATATTTCCTTCTTAATACAGATGGCGGTATAGATATTTATATGTTCATACCGATGGCGGTGCAGATCTATGCATGTTTACAGAGATAGCGGTGTAGATATTTCCATGTTCATCCAGATGGCTGTGTAGATATATCCATGTTCATACAGATAGCGGTGTAGCTATTTCCATGTTCATACAGATAGCGGTGTAGATATTTCCATGTTCATACAGATAGCGGTGTAGATATTTCCATGTTCATACAGATAGCGGTGCTGATATTTCCTTGTTTATACAGGCAGCGGTGTAGATATTTCCATGTTTATACAGATAGCGGTTTAGATATTTCCTTCTTAATACAGATGGCGGCGTAGATATTTATATGTTCATACAGATCGCGGTGTAGATATTTCCATGTTTATACAGATAGCAGTGTAGATATCTCCATCTTATTACAGATGGCGGTGTAGATATTTATATGTTCATACAGATGGCGGTGCAGATATTTCCATGTTCATACAGATGGCGGTGTAGATATTTCCATGTTTATAGAGATAGCGGAGTAGATATTTCCATGTTTATACAGATAGCAGTGGAGATATCTCTAAGTACAGATGGCGGTGTAGATATTTATATTTTCATACAGATGGCGGTGTAGATATTTATATGTTCGTACAGATGGCGGTGTAGATATTTCCATGTTTATACAGATAGCAGTGTAGGTATCTCCATCTTAATACAGATGGCGGTGTAGATATTTATATGTTCATACAGATGGCGGTGCAGATATTTCCATGTTCATACAGATGGCGGTTTAGACATTTCCATGTTCATACAGATAGCGGTTTAGTTATTTCCATGTGTAAAGAGATAGCTGTGTAGATATTTAAATGTATATGCAGATAGCAGTGTAGATATTTCCATTTTCATGCAGATTACGGTGTAGATATTTCCATGTTCAAACAGATAGCGATGTAGATATTTCCATGTTCATACAGATACCGGTGTAGATATTTCCATGTTCATAGAGATAGCGGTGTAGATATTTCCATGTTCATACAGATAGCGGTGCTGATATTTCCATGTTTGTACAGGTAGCGGTGTAGATATTTCCATGTTTATACAGATTGCGGTGTAGATATTTCCATGTTTGTACAGATAGCGGTGTAGATATTTCCAAGTTTATACAGATAGCGGTGTAGTTATCTCCATCGTAATATAGATGGCGGTGTAGATATTTATATGTTCATACAGATGGCGGTGCAGATATTTCCATGTTCATACAGATGGCGGTGTAGATATTTGTATGTTTATAGAGATAGCGCTGTAGTTATTTCCATGTGTAAAGAGATAGCTTTGTAGATATTTCCATGTATATGCAGATCGCTGTGTAGATATTTCCATGTATATGCAGATAGCTGTGTATATATTTCCATTTTCATGCAGATAGCGGTTTAGATATTTCCATGTTTAAACAGATAGCGGTGTAGATATTTCCATGTTCATACAGATAGCGGTGTGGATATTTCCATGTTCAAACAGATAGCGGTGTAGATATTTCCATGTTCATACAGATAGCGGTGTAGGCATTTCCATGTTCATACAGATAGCGGTGTAGATACTTCCATGTTCATACAGATAGAGGGGCTGATATTTCCATGTTCATACAGATAGTGGTGCTGATATTTCCATGTTTATACAGATAGCGGTGTAGATATTTCCATGTTTATACAGATAGCGGTGTAAATATTTCCATGTTTATACAGATAGCGTTGTAGATATCTCCTTCTTAATGCAGATGGCGGTGTAGATATTTATATGTTCATACAGATGGCGGTGCCGATATTTCCATGTTCCTACAGACGGCAGTGTAGATATTTCCATGTTTATAGAGATAGCGGTGTAGTTATTTCCATGTGTAAAGAGATAGCTGCGTAGATATTTCCATGTATATGCAGATAGCTGTGTAGATATTTCCATTTTCATGGAGATAGCGTTGTAGATATTTCCATGTTCAGATAGCGGTGTAGATATTTCCATGTTCATACAGATAGCGGTGCTGATATTTCCATGTTTATACAGGTAGCGGTGTAGATATTTCCATGTTTATACAGATTGCGGTGTAGATATTTCCATGTTTGTACAGATAGCGGTGTAGATATTTCCAAGTTTATACAGATAGCGGTGTAGTTATCTCCATCCTAATATAGAAGGCGGTGTAGATATTTATATGTTCATACAGATGGCGGTGCAGATATTTCCATGTTCATACAGATGGCGGTGTAGATATTTGTATGTTTATAGAGATAGCGCTGTAGTTATTTCCATGTGTAAAGAGATAGCTTTGTAGATATTTCCATGTATATGCAGATCGCTGTGTAGATATTTCCACTTTCATGCAGATAGCGTTGTAGATATTTCCATGTTCAAACAGATAGCGGTGTAGATATTTCCATGTTCATACAGATAGCAGTGTAGATATTTCCATGTTTATATAGATAGCGGTGAAGTTGTATGCATGTTTACACAGATAGCGTTGTAGATATTTCCATCTTCATACAGATAGCGGTGTAGATATTTCCATGTTCATCCACATGGCTGTGTAGATATATCCATGTTCATACAGATGGCGGTGAAGATATTTCCATGTTCATACAGATAGCGGTGTAGTTATTTCCACATGTAAAGAGATAGCTGTGTAGATATTTCCATGTATATGCAGATAGCTGTGTAGATATTTCCATTTTCATGCAGATAGCAGTTTAGATATTTCCATGTTCAAACAGATAGCGGTGTAGATATTTCCATGTTCATACAGATAGCGGTGTAGATATTTCCATGGTTATACAGATAGCGGTGAAGGTGTATGCATGTTTACACAGATAGCGGTGTAGATATTTCCATGTTCATACAGATAGCGGTGCTGATATTTCCATGTTTGTACAGGTAGCGGTGTAGTTATTTCCATGTTTATACAGATTGCGGTGTAGATATTTCCATGTTTATACAGATAGCGGTGTAGATATTTCCAAGTTTATACAGATAGTGGTGTAGATATCTCCATCTTAATATAGATGGCTGTGTAGATATTTAAATGTTCATACAGATGGCGGTGCAGATATTTCCATGTTCATACAGATGGCGGTGTAGATATTTCCATGTTCATACAGATAGCGGTTTAGTTATTTCCATGTGTAAAGAGATAGCTGTGTAGATATTTAAATGTATATGCAGATAGCAGTGTAGATATTTCCATTTTCATGCAGATAGCGGTGTAGATATTTCCATCTTCAAACAGATAGCGGTGTAGATATTTCCATGTTCATACAGATACCGGTGTAGATATTTCCATGTTCATAGAGATAGCGGTGTAGATATTTCCATGTTCATACAGATAGCGGTGCTGATATTTCCATGTTTGTACAGGTAGCGGTGTAGATATTTCCATGTTCAAACAGATAGCGGTGTAGATATTTCCATGTTCATACAGATAGCGGTGTAGATATTTCCATGTTCATACAGATAGCGGTGTAGATACTTCCATGTTCATACAGATAGAGGGGCTGATATTTCCATGTTCATACAGATAGCGGTGCTGATATTTCCATGTTTATACAGATAGCGGTGTAGATATTTCCATGTTTATACAGATAGCGGTGTAGATATTTCCATGTTTATACAGATAGCGGTGTAGGTATCTCCATCTTAATACAGATGGCGGTGTAGATATTTATGTGTTCATACAGATGGCGGTGCAGATATTTCCATGTTCATACAGATAGCGGTGTAGTTATTTCCATGTGTAAAGAGATAGCTTTGTAGATATTTCCATGTATATGCAGATAGCTGTGTAGATATTTCTATTTTCATGCAGTTAGCGGTTTAGATATTTCCTTGTTCGTACAGTTAGCGGTGTAGATATTTCCATGTTCATACAGATAGCCTTGTAGACATTTCCATGTTTATACAGATAGCGGTGAAGATGTATGCATGTTTACACAGATAGCGGTGTAGATATTTCCATGTTCATACAGATAGCGGTGTAGATATTTCAATGTTCATACAGATAGCGGTTTAGATATTTCCTTCTTAATACAGATGGCGGTGTAGATAATTCCATGTTTATACAGATAGCAGTGTAGATATCTCCATCTTAATACAGATGGCGGTGTAGATATTTATATGTTCATACAGATGGCGGTGCAGATATTTCCATGTTCATACAGATAGCGGTGTAGTTATTTCCATGTGTAAAGAGATAGCTGTGTAGATATTTAAATGTATATGCAGATTGCAGTGTAGATATTTCCATTTTCATGTAGATAGCGGTGTAGATATTTCCATGTTCAAACAGATAGCGGTGTAGATATTTCCATGTTCATACAGATATCGGTGTAGATATTTCCATGTTCATACAGATAGCGGTGTAGATATTTCCATGTTTATAGAGATAGCGGTGTAGGTATCTCCACCTTAGTACAGATGGCGGTGTAGATATTTATGTGTTCATACAGATGGCGGTGCAGATATTTCCATGTTCATACAGATAGCGGTGTAGTTATTTCCATGTGTAAAGAGATAGCTGTGTAGATATTTCCATGTATATGCAGATAGCTGTGTAGATATTTCTATTTTCATGCAGATAGCGGTTTAGATATTTCCATGTTCGTACAGATAGCGGTGTAGATATTTCCATGTTCATACAGATAGCCTTGTAGACATTTCCATGTTTATACAGATAGCGGTGAAGATGTATGCATGTTTACACAGATAGCGGTGTAGATATTTCCATGTTGATACAGATAGCGGTGTAGATATTTCAATGTTCATACAGATAGCGGTTTAGATATTTCCTTCTTAATACAGATGGCGGTGTAGATATTTATATGTTCATACAGATGGCGGTGCAGATATTTCCATGTTCATACAGATGGCGGTGTAGATATTTGCATGTTTATAGAGATAGCGGTGTAGTTATTTCCATGTGTTAAGAGATAGCTGTGTAGATATTTCCATGTATTTGCAGATAGCTGTGTAGATATTTCGATTTTCATGCAGACAGCGGTGTAGATATTTCCATGTTCAAACAGATAGCGGTGTAGATATTTCCATGTTCATACAGATAACGGTGTAGATATTTCCATGTTCATACAGATAGCAGTGTAGATATTTCCATGTTCATACAGATGGCGGTGTAGATATTTCCATGTTCATACAGATAGCGGTGCTGATATTTCCATGTTTATACAGGTAGTGGTGTAGATATTTCCATGTTTATACAGATAGCGGTGTAGATATTTCCATGTTTATACAGATAGCGGTTTAGATATTTCCTTCTTAATACAGATGGCGGCGTAGATATTTATATGTTCATACAGATCGCGGTGTAGATATTTCCATGTTTATACAGATAGCAGTGTAGATATCTCCATCTTATTACAGATGGCGGTGTAGATATTTATATGTTCATACAGATGGCGGTGCAGATATTTCCATGTTCATACAGATGGCGGTGTAGATATTTCCATGTTTATAGAGATAGCGGAGTAGATATTTCCATGTTTATACAGATAGCAGTGGAGATATCTCTAAGTACAGATGGCGGTGTAGATATTTATATTTTCATACAGATGGCGGTGTAGATATTTATATGTTCGTACAGATGGCGGTGTAGATATTTCCATGTTTATACAGATAGCAGTGTAGGTATCTCCATCTTAATACAGATGGCGGTGTAGATATTTATATGTTCATACAGATGGCGGTGCAGATATTTCCATGTTCATACAGATGGCGGTTTAGACATTTCCATGTTCATACAGATAGCGGTTTAGTTATTTCCATGTGTAAAGAGATAGCTGTGTAGATATTTAAATGTATATGCAGATAGCAGTGTAGATATTTCCATTTTCATGCAGATTGCGGTGTAGATATTTCCATGTTCAAACAGATAGCGATGTAGATATTTCCATGTTCATACAGATACCGGTGTAGATATTTCCATGTTCATAGAGATAGCGGTGTAGATATTTCCATGTTCATACAGATAGCGGTGCTGATATTTCCATGTTTGTACAGGTAGCGGTGTAGATATTTCCATGTTTATACAGATTGCGGTGTAGATATTTCCATGTTTATACAGATAGCGGTGTAGATATTTCCAAGTTTATACAGATAGAGGTGTAGATATCTCCATCTTAATATAGATGGCGGTGTAGATATTTAAATGTTCATACAGATGGCGGTGCAGATATTTCCATGTTCATACAGATGGCGGTGTAGCTATTTCCATGTTTATAGAGATAGCGCTGTACTTATTTCCATGTGTAAAGAGATAGCTTTGTAGATATTTCCATGTATATGCAGATAGCTGTGTAGATATTTCCATTTTCATGCAGATAGCCGTGTAGATATTTCCATGTTCAAACAGATAGCGGTGTAGTTATTTCCATGTTCATACAGATAGCAGTGTAGATATTTCCATGTTTTTACAGATAGCGGTGAAGATGTATGCATGTTTACACAGATAGCGGTGTAGATATTTCCATGTTCATACAGATAGCGGTGTAGATATTTCCATGTTCTTCCAGATGGCTGTGTAGATATATCCATGTTCATACAGATGGCGGTGAAGATATTTCCATGTTCATATAGATAGCGGTGTAGTTATTTCCATGTGTAAAGAGATAGCTGTGTAGATATTTCCATGTATATGCAGATAGCTGTGTATATATTTCCATGTTCATGCAGATAGCGGTTTAGATATTTCCATGTTTAAACAGATAGCGGTGTAGATATTTCCGTGTTCATACAGATAGCGGTGTAGATATTTCCATGTTCAAACAGATAGCGGTGTAGATATTTCCATGTTCATACAGATAGCGGTGTAGATATTTCCATGTTCATACAGATAGCGGTGTAGATACTTCCATGTTCATACAGATAGAGGGGCTGATATTTCCATGTTCATACAGATAGCGGTGCTGATGTTTCCATGTTTATACAGATAGCGGTGTAGATATTTCCATGTTTATACAGATAGCGGTGTAAATATTTCCATGTTTATACAGATAGCGTTGTAGATATCTCCTTCTTAATGCAGATGGCGGTGTAGATATTTATATGTTCATACAGATGGCGGTGCCGATATTTCCATGTTCCTACAGATGGCGGTGTAGATATTTCCATGTTTATAGAGATAGCGGTGTAGTTATTTCCATGTGTAAAGAGATAGCTGCGTAGATATTTCCATGTATATGCAGATAGCTGTGTAGATATTTCCATTTTCATGCAGATAGCGTTGTAGATATTTCCATGTTCAGATAGCGGTGTAGATATTTCCATGTTCATACAGATAGCGGTGCTGATATTTCCATGTTTATACAGGTAGCGGTGTAGATATTTCCATGTTTATACAGATTGCGGTGTAGATATTTCCATGTTTGTACAGATAGCGGTGTAGATATTTCCAAGTTTATACAGATAGCGGTGTAGTTATCTCCATCCTAATATAGATGGCGGTGTAGATATTTATATGTTCATACAGATGGCGGTGCAGATATTTCCATGTTCATACAGATGGCGGTGTAGATATTTGTATGTTTATAGAGATAGCGCTGTAGTTATTTCCATGTGTAAAGAGATAGCTTTGTAGATATTTCCATGTATATGCAGATCGCTGTGTAGATATTTCCATGTATATGCAGATAGCTGTGTATATATTTCCATTTTCATGCAGATAGCGGTTTAGATATTTCCATGTTTAAACAGATAGCGGTGTAGATATTTCCGTGTTCATACAGATAGCGGTGTGGATATTTCCATGTTCAAACAGATAGCGGTGTAGATAATTCCATGTTCATACAGATAGCGGTGTAGGCATTTCCATGTTCATACAGATAGCGGTGTAGATACTTCCATGTTCATACAGATAGAGGGGCTGATATTTCCATGTTCATACAGATAGTGGTGCTGATATTTCCATGTTTATACAGATAGCGGTGTAGATATTTCCATGTTTATACAGATAGCGGTGTAAATATTTCCATGTTTATACAGATAGCGTTGTAGATATCTCCTTCTTAATGCAGATGGCGGTGTAGATATTTATATGTTCATACAGATGGCGGTGCCGATATTTCCATGTTCCTACAGATGGCAGTGTAGATATTTCCATGTTTATAGAGATAGCGGTGTAGTTATTTCCATGTGTAAATAGATAGCTGCGTAGATATTTCCATGTATATGCAGATAGCTGTGTAGATATTTCCATTTTCATGCAGATAGCGTTGTAGATATTTCCATGTTCAGATAGCGGTGTAGATATTTCCATGTTCATACAGATAGCGGTGCTGATATTTCCATGTTTATACAGGTAGCGGTGTAGATATTTCCATGTTTATACAGATTGAGGTGTAAATATTTCCATGTTTGTACAGATAGCGGGGTAGATATTTCCAAGTTTATACAGATTGCGGTGTAGTTATCTCCATCCTAATATAGAAGGCGGTGTAGATATTTATATGTTCATACAGATGGCGGTGCAGATATTTCCATGTTCATACAGATGGCGGTGTAGATATTTGTATGTTTATAGAGATAGCGCTGTAGTTATTTCCATGTGTAAAGAGATAGCTTTGTAGATATTTCCATGTATATGCAGATCGCTGTGTAGATATTTCCACTTTCATGCAGATAGCGGTGTAGATATTTCCATGTTCAAACAGATAGCGGTGTAGATATTTCCATGTTCATACAGATAGCAGTGTAGATATTTCCATGTTTATATAGATAGCGGTGAAGATGTATGCATGTTTACACAGATAGCGTTGTAGATATTTCCATCTTCATACAGATAGCGGTGTAGATATTTCCATGTTCATCCACATGGCTGTGTAGATATATCCATGTTCATACAGATGGCGGTGAAGATATTTCCATGTTCATACAGATAGCGGTGTAGTTATTTCCACATGTAAAGAGATAGCTGTGTAGATATTTCCATGTATATGCAGATAGCTGTGTAGATATTTCCATTTTCATGCAGATAGCAGTTTAGATATTTCCATGTTCAAACAGATAGCGGTGTAGATATTTCCATGTTCATACAGATAGCGGTGTAGATATTTCCATGGTTATACAGATAGCGGTGAAGGTGTATGCATGTTTACACAGATAGCGGTGTAGATATTTCCATGTTCATACAGATAGCGGTGCTGATATTTCCATGTTTGTACAGGTAGCGGTGTAGTTATTTCCATGTTTATACAGATTGCGGTGTAGATATTTCCATGTTTATACAGATAGCGGTGTAGATATTTCCAAGTTTATACAGATAGTGGTGTAGATATCTCCATCTTAATATAGATGGCGGTGTAGATATTTAAATGTTCATACAGATGGCGGTGCAGATATTTCCATGTTCATACAGATGGCGGTGTAGATATTTCCATGTTCATACAGATAGCGGTTTAGTTATTTCCATGTGTAAAGAGATAGCTGTGTAGATATTTAAATGTATATGCAGATAGCAGTGTAGATATTTCCATTTTCATGCAGATAGCGGTGTAGATATTTCCATCTTCTAACAGATAGCGGTGTAGATATTTCCATGTTCATACAGATACCGGTGTAGATATTTCCATGTTCATAGAGATAGCGGTGTAGATATTTCCATGTTCATACAGATAGCGGTGCTGATATTTCCATGTTTGTACAGGTAGCGGTGTAGATATTTCCATGTTCAAACAGATAGCGGTGTAGATATTTCCATGTTCATACAGATAGCGGTGTAGATATTTCCATGTTCATACAGATAGCGGTGTAGATACTTCCATCTTCATACAGATAGAGGGGCTGATATTTCCATGTTCATACAGATAGCGGTGCTGATATTTCCATGTTTATACAGATAGCGGTGTAGATATTTCCATGTTTATACAGATAGCGGTGTAGATATTTCCATGTTTATACAGATAGCGGTGTAGGTATCTCCATCTTAATACAGATGGCGGTGTAGATATTTATGTGTTCATACAGATGGCGGTGCAGATATTTCCATGTTCATACAGATAGCGGTGTAGTTATTTCCATGTGTAAAGAGATAGCTTTGTAGATATTTCCATGTATATGCAGATAACTGTGTAGATATTTCTATTTTCATGCAGTTAGCTGTTTAGATATTTCCTTGTTCGTACAGTTAGCGGTGTAGATATTTCCATGTTCATACAGATAGCCTTGTAGACATTTCCATGTTTATACAGATAGCGGTGAAGATGTATGCATGTTTACACAGATAGCGGTGTAGATATTTCCATGTTCATACAGATAGCGGTGTAGATATTTCAATGTTCATACAGATAGCGGTTTAGATATTTCCTTCTTAATACAGATGGCGGTGTAGATAATTCCATGTTTATACAGATAGCAGTGTAGATATCTCCATCTTAATACAGATGGCGGTGTAGATATTTATATGTTCATACAGATGGCGGTGCAGATATTTCCATGTTCATACAGAGAGCGGTGTAGTTATTTCCATGTGTAAAGAGATAGCTGTGTAGATATTTAAATGTATATGCAGATTGCAGTGTAGATATTTCCATTTTCATGTAGATAGCGGTGTAGATATTTCCATGTTCAAACAGATAGCGGTGTAGATATTTCCATGTTCATACAGATATCGGTGTAGATATTTCCATGTTCATACAGATAGCGGTGTAGATATTTCCATGTTTATAGAGATAGCGGTGTAGGTATCTCCACCTTAATACAGATGGCGGTGTAGATATTTATGTGTTCATACAGATGGCGGTGCAGATATTTCCATGTTCATACAGATAGCGGTGTAGTTATTTCCATGTGTAAAGAGATAGCTGTGTAGATATTTCCATGTATATGCAGATAGCTGTGTAGATATTTCTATTTTCATGCAGATAGCGGTTTAGATATTTCCATGTTCGTACAGATAGCGGTGTAGATATTTCCATGTTCATACAGATAGCCTTGTAGACATTTCCATGTTTATACAGATAGCAGTGAAGATGTATGCATGTTTACACAGATAGCGGTGTAGATATTTCCATGTTCATACAGATAGCGGTGTAGATATTTCAATGTTCATACAGATAGCGGTTTAGATATTTCCTTCTTAATACAGATGGCGGTGTAGATATTTATATGTTCATACAGATGGCGGTGCAGATATTTCCATGTTCATACAGATGGCGGTGTAGATATTTGCATGTTTATAGAGATAGCGGTGTAGTTATTTCCATGTGTTAAGAGATAGCTGTGTAGATATTTCCATGTATTTGCAGATAGCTGTGTAGATATTTCGATTTTCATGCAGACAGCGGTGTAGATATTTCCATGTTCAAACAGATAGCGGTGTAGATATTTCCATGTTCATACAGATAACGGTGTAGATATTTCCATGTTCATACAGATAGCAGTGTAGATATTTCCATCTTCATACAGATGGCGGTGTAGATATTTCCATGTTCATACAGATAGCGGTGCTGATATTTCCATGTTTATACAGGTAGTGGTGTAGATATTTCCATGTTTATACAGATAGCGGTGTAGATATTTCCATGTTTATACAGATAGCGGTGTAGATAATTCCATGTTTATACAGATAGCAGTGTAGATATCTCCATCTTAATAAAGATGGCAGTGTAGATATTTATATGTTCATACAGATGGCGGTGCAGATATTTCCATGTTCTTACAGATAGCGGTGCAGTTATTTCCATGTGTAAAGAGATAGCTGTGTAGATATTTAAATGTATATGCAGATAGCAGTGTAGATATTTCCATTTTCATGCAGATAGCGGTGTAGATATTTCCATGTTCAAACAGATAGCGGTGTAGATATTTCCATGTTCATACAGATATCGGTGTAGATATTTCCATGTTTATACAGAAAGAGGTGAAGATCTATGCATGTTTACAGAGATAGCGGTGTAGATATTTCCATGTTCATCCAGATGGCTGTGTAGATATATCCATGTTCATACAGATAGCGGTGTAGCTATTTCCATGTTCATACAGATAGCGGTGTAGATATTTCCTTGTTCATACAGATAACGGTGTAGATATCCCCATGTTCATACAGATAGCGGTGCTGATATTTCCTTGTTTATACAGGCAGCGGTGTAGATATTTCCATGTTTATACAGATAGCGGTTTAGATATTTCCTTCTTAATACAGATGGCGGCGTAGATATTTATATGCTCATACAGATGGCGGTGTAGATATTTCCATGTTTATACAGATAGCAGTGTAGATATCTCCATCTTAATACAGATGGCGGTGTAGATATTTATATGTTCATACAGATGGCGGTGCAGATATTTCCATGTACATACAGATGGCGGTGTAGATATTTCCATGTTCATACAGATAGCGGTGTAGTTATTTCCATGTGTAAAGAGATAGCTGTGTAGATATTTCCATTTTCATGCAGGTAGCGGTGTATATATTTCCATCTTCAAACAGATAGCGGTGTGGATATTTCCATGTTCATACAGATAGCGGTGTAGATATTTCCATGTTTATTCAGATAGCGGTGAAGATGTATGCATGTTTACACAGATAGCGGTGTAGATATTTCCATGTTCGTCCAGATGGCTGTGTAGATATACTCATGTTCATACAGATAGCGGTGTAGCTATTTCCATGTTCATACAGATAGCGGTGTAGATATTTCCATGTTCATTCAGATAGCGGTTCTGATATTTCCATGTTCATACAGATGACTTTGTAGATATATCCATGTTCATACAGATGGCGGTAAAGATATTTCCATGTTCATACAGATAGCGGTGTAGATATATCCATGTTCATACAGATAGCGGTGTAGATATTTCCATGTTCATACCGATAGCGGTGCTGATATTTCCATGTTTATACAGGTAGCCGTGTAGATATTTCCATGTTTATGCAGATAGCTGTGTAGATATTTCCATGTTTATACAGATAGCGGTGTAGATATTTCCATCTTTATACTGATAGCGGTGTAGATATCTCCTTCTAAATACAGATGGCGGTGTAGATATTTATATGTTCATACAGATGGCGGTGCAGATATTTCCATGTTCATACAGATGGCGGTGTAGATATTTCCATGTTTATAGAGATAGCGGAGTAGATATTTCCATGTTTATACAGATAGCAGTGTAGATATCTCCATCTTAATACAGATGGCGGTGTAGATATTTATATGTTCATACAGATGGCGGTGCAGATATTTCCATGTACATACAGATGGCGGTGTAGATATTTCCATGTTCATACAGATAGCGGTGTAGTTATTTCCATGTGTAAAGAGATAGCTGTGTAGATATTTCCATTTTCATGCAGGTAGCGGTGTATATATTTCCATCTTCAAACAGATAGCGGTGTGGATAATTCCATGTTCATACAGATAGCGGTGAAGATATTTCCATGTTTATTCAGATAGCGGTGAAGATGTATGCATGTTTACACAGATAGCGGTGTAGATATTTCCATGTTCGTCCAGATGGCTGTGTAGATATATCCATGTTCATACTGATAGCGGTGTAGCTATTTCCATGTTCATACAGATAGCGGTGTAGATATTTCCATGTTCATTCAGATAGCGGTTCTGATATTTCCATGTTCATACAGATGACTTTGTAGATATATCCATGTTCATACAGATGGCGGTAAAGATATTTCCATGTTCATACAGATAGCGGTGTAGATGTATCCATGTTCATACAGATAGCGGTGTAGATATTTCCATGTTCATACCGATAGCGGTGCTGATATTTCCATGTTTATACAGGTAGCCGTGTAGATATTTCCATGTTTATGCAGATAGCTGTGTAGATATTTCCATGTTTATACAGATAGCGGTGTAGATATTTCCATCTTTATACTGATAGCGGTGTAGATATCTCCTTCTTAATACAGATGGCGGTGTAGATATTTATATGTTCATACAGATGGCGGTGCAGATATTGCCATGTTCATACAGATGGCGGTGTAGATATTTCCATGTTTATAGAGATAGCGGAGTAGATATTTCCATGTTTATACAGATAGCAGTTGAGATATCTCTATCTAAATACAGATGGCGGTGTAGATATTTATATTTTCATACAGATGGCGGTGTAGATATTTCCATGTTTATACAGATAGCAGTGTAGGTATCTCCATCTTAATACAGATTGCGGTGTAGATATTTATATGTTCATACAGATGGCGGTGCAGATATCTCCATGTTCATACAGATGGCGGTGTAGATATTTCCATGTTCATACAGATAGTGGTTTAGTTATTTCCATGTGTAAAGAGATAGCTGTGTAGATATTTAAATGTATATGCAGATAGCAGTGTACATATTTCCATTTTCATGCAGATAGCGGTGTAGATATTTCCATGTTCAAACAGATAGCGGTGTAGATATTTCCATGTTCATACAGATACCGGTGTAGATATTTCCATGTTCAAACAGATAGCGGTGTAGATATTTCCATGTTCATACAGATACCGGTGTAGATATTTCCATGTTCATAGAGATAGCGGTGTAGATATTTCCATGTTCATACAGATAGCGCTGCTGATATTTCCATGTATGTACAGGTAGCGGTGTAGATATTTCCATGTTTATACAGATTGCGGTGTAGATATTTCCATGTTTATACAGATAGCGGTGTAGATATTTCCAAGTTTATACAGATAGAGGTGTAGATATCTCCATCTTAATATAGATGGCGGTGCAGATATTTAAATGTTCATACAGATGGTGGTGCAGATATTTCCATGTTCATACAGATGGCGGTGTAGCTATTTCCATGTTTATAGAGATAGCGCTGTACTTATTTCCATGTGTAAAGAGATAGCTTTGTAGATATTTCCATGTATATGCAGATAGCTGTGTAGATATTTCCATTTTCATGCAGATAGCCGTGTAGATATTTCCATGTTCAAACAGATAGCGGTGTAGATATTTCCATGTTCATACAGATAGCAGTGTAGATATTTCCATGTTTTTACAGTTAGCGGTGAAGATGTATGCATGTTTACACAGATAGCTGTGTAGATATTTCCATGTTCATACAGATAGCGGTGTAGATATTTCCATGTTCATCCAGATGGCTGTGTAGATATATCCATGTTCATACAGATGGCGGTGAAGATATTTCCATGTTCATACAGATAGCGGTGTAGTTATTTCCATGTGTAAAGAGATAGCTGTTTAGATATTTCCATGTATATGCAGATAGCTGTGTATATATTTCCATTTTCATGCAGATAGCGGTTTAGATATTTCCATGTTTAAACAGATAGCGGTGTAGATATTTCCGTGTTCATACAGATAGCGGTGTAGATATTTCCATGTTCAAACAGATAGCGGTGTAGATATTTCCATGTTCATACAGATAGCGGTGTAGATATTTCCATGTTCATACAGATAGCGGTGTAGATACTTCCATGTTCATACAGATAGAGGGGCTGATATTTCCATGTTCATACAGATAGTGGTGCTGATATTTCCATGTTTATACAGATAGCAGTGTAGATATTTCCATGTTTATACAGATAGCGGCGCAGATATTTCCATGTTTATACAGATAGCGGTGTAGGTATCTCCATCTTAATACAGATGGCGGTGTAGATATTTATGTGTTCATACAGATGGCGGTGCAGATATTTCCATGTTCATACAGATAGCGGTGTAGTTATTTCCATGTGTAAAGAGATAGCTGTGTAGATATTTCCATGTATATGCAGTTAGCTGTGTAGATATTTCTATTTTCATGCAGATAGCGGTGTAGATATTCCCATGTTCATAGAGATCGCGGTGTAGATTTTTCCATGTTCATCCAGATGGATGTGTAGACATTTCCATGTTTATACAGATAGCGGTGAAGATGTATGCATGTTTACACAGATAGCGGTGTAGATATTTCCATGTTCATACAGATAGCGGTGTAGATATTTCAATGTTCATACAGATAGCGGTTTAGATATTTCCTTCTTAATACAGATGGCGGTGTAGATATTTATATGTTCATACAGATGGCGGTGCAGATATTTCCATGTTCATACAGATGGCGGTGTAGATATTTCCATGTTTATAGAGATAGCGGTGTAGTTATTTCCATGTGTTAAGAGATAGCTGTGTAGATATTTCCATGTATTTGCAGATATCTGTGTAGATATTTCCATTTTCATGCAGACAGCGGTGTAGATATTTCCATGTTCAAACAGATAGCGGTGTAGATATTTCAATGTTCATACAGAAAACGGTGTAGATATTTCCATGTTCATACAGATAGCGGTGTAGATATTTCCATGTTCATACAGATGGCGGTGTAGATATTTCCATGTTCATACAGATATCGGTGTAGATATTTCCATGTTCATACAGATATCAGTGTAGATATTTCCATGTTCATACAGATAGCGGTGTAGATATTTCCATTTTCATGCAGATAGCAGTGTAGATATTTCCATGTTCAAACAGATAGCGGTGTAGATATTTCCATGTTCATACAGATATCGGTGTAGATATTTCCATGTTCATACAGATAGCGGTGTAGATATTTCCATGTTTATAGAGACAGCGGTGTAGGTATCTCCATCTTAATACAGATGGCGGTGTAGATATTTATGTGTTCATACAGATGGCGGTGCAGATATTTCCATGTTCATACAGATAGCGGTGTAGTTATTTCCATGTGTAAAGAGATAGCTGTGTAGATATTTCCATGTATATGCAGATAGCTGTTTAGATATTTCTATTTTCATGCAGATAGCGGTTTAGATATTTCCATGTTCGTACAGATAGCGGTGTAGATATTTCCATGTTCATACAGATAGCCTTGTAGACATTTCCATGTTTATACAGATAGCAGTGAAGATGTATGCATGTTTACACAGATAGCGGTGTAGATATTTCCATGTTCATACAGATAGCGGTGTAGATATTTCAATGTTCATACAGATAGCGGTTTAGATATTTCCTTCTTAATACAGATGGCGGTGTAGATATTTACATGTTCATACAGATGGCGGTGCAGATATTTCCATGTTCGTACAGATGGCGGTGTAGATATTTGCATGTTTATAGAGATAGCGGTGTAGTTATTTCCATGTGTTAAGAGATAGCTGTGTAGATATTTCCATGTATTTGCAGATAGCTGTGTAGATATTTCGATTTTCATGCAGACAACGGTGTAGATATTTCCATGTTCATACAGATAACGGTGTAGATATTTCCATGTTCATACAGATGGCGGTGTAGATATTTCCACGTTCATACAGATGGCGGTGCTGATATTTCCATGTTTATACAGGTAGTGGTGTAGTTATTTCCATGTGTAAAGAGATAGCTGTGTAGATATTTAAATGTATATGCAGATAGCAGTGTAGATATTTCCATTTTCATGCAGATAGCGGTGTAGATATTTCCATGTTCAAACAGATTGCGGTGCTGATATTTCCTAGTTTATACAGGCAGCGGTGTAGATATTTCCATGTTTATACAGATAGCGGTTTAGATATTTCCTTCTTAATACAGATGGCGGCGTAGATATTTATATGCTCATACAGATGGCGGTGTAGATATTTCCATGTTTGTACAGATAGCAGTGTAGATATCTCCATCTTAATACAGATGGCGGTGTAGGTATTTATATGTTCATACAGATGGCGGTGCAGATATTTCCATGTACATACAGATGGCGGTGTAGATATTTCCATGTTCATACAGATAGCGGTGTAGTTATTTCCATGTGTAAAGATATAGCTGTGTAGATATTTCCATTTTCATGCAGGTAGCGGTGTATATATTTCCATCTTCAAACAGATAGCGGTGTGGATATTTCCATGTTCATACAGATAGCGGTGTAGATATTTCCATGTTTCTTCAGATAGCGGTGAAGATGTATGCATGTTTACACAGATAGCGGTGTAGATATTTCGATGTTCGTCCAGATGGCTGTGTAGATATATCCATGTTCATACAGATAGCGGTGTAGCTATTTCCATGTTCATACAGATAGCGGTGTAGATATTTCCATGTTCATTCAGATAGCGGTTCTGATATTTCCATGTTCATACAGATGACTTTGTAGATATATCCATGTTCATACAGATGGCGGGAAAGATATTTCCATGTTCATACAGATAGCGGTGTAGATATATCCATGTTCATACAGATAGCGGTGTAGATATTTCCATGTTCATACCGATAGCGGTGCTGATATTTCCATGTTTATACAGGTAGCCGTGTAGATATTTCCATGTTTATGCAGATAGATGTGTAGATATTTCCATGTTTATACAGATAGCGGTGTAGATATTTCCATCTTTATACTGATAGCGGTGTAGATATCTCCTTCTTAATACAGATGGCGGTGTAGATATTTATATGTTCATACAGATGGCGGTGCAGATATTTCCATGTTCATACAGATGGCGGTGTAGATATTTCCATGTTCATACAGGTAACGGTGTAGTTATTTCCATCTGTAAAGAGATAGAAGTGTACATATTTAAATGTTTATGCAGATAGCAGTGTAGATATTTCTATTTTCATGCAGATAGTCGTGTAGATATTTCCATGTTCAAACAGATAGCGGTGTAGATATTTCCATGTTTATACAGATAGCGGTGTAGATATTTCCAGGTTCATAAAGATAGCCGTGTAGATATTTCCATGTTTATACAGATAGCGGTGAAGATGTATGCATGTTTACACAGATAGCGGTGTAGATATTTCCATGTTCGTCCAGATGGCTGTGTAGATATATCCATGTTCATACAGATAGCGGTGTAGCTATTTCCATGTTCATACAGATAGCGGTGTAGATATTTCCATGTTCATTCAGATAGCGGTTTTGATATTTCCGTGTTCATACAGATGACTTTGTAGATATATCCATGTTCATACAGATGGCGGTAAAGATATTTCCATGTTCATACAGATAGCAGTGTTGATATATCCATGTTCATACAGATAGCGGTGTAGATATTTCCATGTTCATACCGATAGCGGTGCTGATATTTCCATGTTTATACAGGTAGCGGTGTAGATATTTCCATGTTTATGCAGATAGCGGTGTAGATATTTCCATGTTTATACAGATAGCGGTGTAGATATTTCCATCTTTATACAGATAGCTGTGTAGATATCTCCTTCTTAATACAGATGGCGGTGTAGATATTTATATGTTCATACAGATGGCGGTGCAGATATTTCCATGTTCATACAGATGGCGGTGTAGATATTTCCATGTTTATAGAGATAGCGGTGTAGTTATTTCCATGTGTAAAGAGATAGCTGTGTAGATATTTCCATCTTTATACAGATAGCTGTGTAGATATTTCCATGTTCAAACAGATAGCGGTGTAGATATTTCCATGTTCATACAGATAGCGGTGTACATATTTCCATGTTCATACAGATAGCGGTGTAGATATTTCCATGTTCATACAGATAGCGGTGAAGATATTTCCATGTTCATATAGATACTGGTGCTGATATTTCAATGTTTATACAGGTAGTGGTGTAGATATTTCCATGTTTATACAGATAGCGGTGTAGATATTTCCATGTTTATACAGATAGCGGTGTAGATATTTCCATGTTTATACAGATAGCAGAGGAGTTATCTCTATCTTAATACAGAAGGCGGTGTAGATATTTATATTTTCATACAGATGGCGGTGCAGATATTTCCATGTTCATACAGATAGCGGTGTAGATATTTCCATGTTCATACAGGTAACGGTGTAGTTATTTCCATGTGTAAAGAGATAGCAGTGTACATATTTAAATGTATATGCAGATAGCAGTGTAGATATTTCCATTTTCATGCAGATAGTGGTGTAGATATTTCCATGTTCAAACAGATAGCGGTGTAGATATTTCTATGCTCATACAGATAGCGGTGTAGATATTTCCATGTTCATTCAGATAGCGGTTCTGATATTTCCATGTTTATACAGGCAGCATTGTAGATATTTCCATGTTTATACAGATAGCGGTTTAGATATTTCCTTCTTAATACAGATGGCGGCGTAGATATTTATATGTTCATACAGATGGCGGTGTAGATATTTCCATGTTTATACAGATAGTAGGGTAGATATCTCCATTTTAATACAGATGGCGGTGTAGATATTTATATGTTCAAACAGATGGCGGTGCAGATATTTCCATGTTCATACAGATAGCGGTGTAGTTATTTCCATGTGTAAAGAGATAGCTGTGTAGATATTTCCATGTATATGCAGATAGCTGTGTAGATATTTCCATTTTCATGCAGATAGCGGTTTAGATATTTCCATGTTCAAACAGATAGCGGTGTAGATATTTCCATGTTCATACAGAGAGCTGTGTAGATATTTCCATGTTTATACAGATAGCGGTGGAGGTGTATGCATGTTTACACAGATAGCGGTGTAGATATTCCCATGTTCATACAGATCGCGGTGTAGATTTTTCCATGTTCATCCAGATGGATGTGTAGACATATCCATGTTCATACAGATGGCGGTGAAGATATTTCCATGTTCATACAGATAGCGGTGTAGATATTTCCATGTTCATACAGATAGCGGTGTAGATATTTCCATATTCATACAGATGGCTGTGTAGATATATCCATGTTCATACAGATGGCGTTGAAGATATTTCCATGATCATACAGATAGCGGTGCAGCTATTTCCATGTTCATACAGATAGCGGTGTAGATATTTCCATGTTCAGATATCGGTGTAGATATTTCCATGTTCATTCAGATAGCGGTGCTGATAGTTCCATGTTTATACAGGTAGCAGTGTAGATATTTCCATGTTTATACAGATTGCGGTGTAGATATTTCCATGTTTATACAGATAGCGGTGTAGATATTTCCAAGTTTATACAGATAGCGGTGTAGATATCTCCATCTTAATATAGATGGCGGTGTAGATATTTATATGTTCATACAGATGGCGGTGCAGATATTTCCATGTTCATACAGATGGCGGTGTAGATATTTCCGTGATTATAGAGATAGCGCTGTAGTTATTTCCAAGTGTAAAGAGATAGCTTTATAGATATTTCCATGTATATGCAGATCGCTGTGTAGATATTTCCATTTTCATGCAGATAGTGGTGTAGATATTTCCATGTTCAAACAGATAGCGGTGTAGTTATTTCCATGTTCATACAGATAGCAGTGTAGATATTTCCATGTTTATATAGATAGCGGTGAAGATGTATGCATGTTTACACAGATAGCGTTGTAGATATTTCCATCTTCATACAGATAGCGGTGTAGATATTTCCATGTTCATCCAGATGGCTGTGTAGATATATCCATGTTCATACAGATGGTGGGGAAGATATTTCCATGTTCATACAGATAGCGATGTAGTTATTTCCACGTGTAAAGAGATAGCTGTGTAGATATTTCCATGTATATGCAGATAGCTGTGTAGATATTTCCATTTTCATGCAGATAGCGCTTTAGATATTTCCATGTTCAAACAGATAGCGGTGTAGATATTTCCATCTTCATACAGATAGCAGTGTAGATATTTCCATGGTTATACAGATAGCGGTGAAGGTGTATGCATGTTTACACAGAAAGCGGTGTAGATATTTCCATGTTCATACAGATCGCGGTGTAGATATTTCCATGTTCATCCAGATGGCTGTGTAGCCATATCCATTTTCATACAGATGGCGGTGAAGATATTTCCATGTTCATACAGATAGCGGTGTAGATATTTCCATGTTCATCCAGATGGCTCTGAAGATGTATCCATGTTCGTACAGATGGCGGTGAAGATATTTCCTTGTTCATACAGATAGCGGTGTAGATATATCCATGTTCATACAGATAGCGGTGTAGAAATTTCCATGTTCATACAGATAGCGGTGTAGATATTTCCATGTTCATACAGATAGCGGTGTAGATATTTCCATGTTCCTCCAGACGGCTGTGTAGATATATCCATGTTCATCCAGATGGCGGTGTAGATATCTCCATGTTCATACAGATAGAGGGGCTGATATTTCCATGTTCATACAGATAGCGGTGCTGATATTTCCATGTTTATACAGATAGCGGTGTAGATATTTCCATGTTTATTCAGATAGCGGTGTAGATATCTCCATCTTAATACAGATGGCAGTGTAGATATTTATATGTTCATACAGATGGCGGTGCAGATATTTCCATGTTCATACAGATGGCGGTGTAGATATTTCCATGTTCATACAGATAGCGGTGTAGTTATTTACATGTGTAAAGAGATAGCTGTGTAGATGTTTCCAAGTATATGCAGATATCTGTGTAGATATTTCCATATTCATGCAGATAGCTGTGTAGATATTTCCATTTTCATGCAGATAGCGGTGTATATATTTCCATCTTCAAACAGATAGCGGTGAAGATATTTCCATGTTCATACAGATAGCGGTGTAGATATTTCCATGTTCATACAGATAGCGGTGTAGATATTTCCATGTTCATACAGATAGCGGTGTAGATATTTCCATGTTCATACAGATAGCGGTGTAGATATTTCCATGTTCATACAGATAGCGGTGCTGATATTTCCATGTTTATACAGGTAGCAGTGTAGATATTTCCATGTTTATACAGATAGCGGTGTAGATATTTCCATGTTTATACAGGTAGCGGTGTAGATATTTCCATGTTCATACAGATAGCGGTGTAGATATTTCCATGTTCATACCGATAGCGGTGCAGATATTTCCATGTTTATACAGATAGTGGTGAAGATGTATGCATGTTTACACAGATAGCGGTGTAGATATTTCCATGTTCATCCAGATGGCTGTGTAGATATATCCATGTTCATACAGATAGCAGTGTAGATATTTCCATGTTCATACAGATAGCGGTGTAGATATTTCCATGTTCATCCAGATGGCTGTGTAGATATATCCATGTTCATACAGATAGCGGTGTAGATATTTCCATGTTCGTACAGATAGCGGTGTAGCTATTTCCATTTTCATACACATAACGGTGTAGCTATTTCCATGTTCATAGAGATAGCAGTGTAGATATTTCCATGTTCATTCAGATAGCGGTGTAGATATTTCCTTTTTCATACAGAGAGTGGTGCTGATATTTCCAGGTTTATACAGATAGCGGTTTAGATATTTCCTTCTTAATACAGATGGCGGTGTAGATATTTATATGTTCAAACAGACGGCGGTGCAGATATTTCCATGTTCATGCAGATGGTGGTGTAGATATTTCCATGTTTATAGATATAGCGGTGTAGTTATTTCCATGTGTAAAGAGATAGCTGTGTAGATATTTCCATGTATATGCAGATAGCTGTGTAGATATTTCCATTTTCTTGCAGATAGCGGTGTAGATATTTACATGTTCAGATAGCGGTGTAGATATTTCCATGTTCATTCTGATAGCTTTGTAGATATTTCCATGTTCATACAGATAGCGGTGTAGATATTTCCATGTTCATACAGATAGCGGTGTAGATATTTCCAGGTTCATACAGATAGCGGTCCTGATATTTCCATGTTTATACAGGTAGCGGTGTAGATATTTCCATGTTTATACAGATAGCGGTGTAGATATTTCCATGTTTATACAGATAGCGGTGTAGATATTTCCATGTTTATACAGATAGCGGTGTAGATATCTCCATCTTAATACAGATGGCGGTGTAGATATTTATATGTTCATACAGATGGTGGTGCAGATATTTCCATGTTCATACAGATGGCAGTGTAGATATTTCCATGTTCATACAGATAGCGGTGTAGTTATTTCCATGCGTAAAGAGATAGCTGTGTAGATATTTCCATGTATATGCAGATAGCAGTGTAGATATTTCCATTTTCATGCAGATAGCGGTGTAGATATTTCCATGTTCAAACAGATAGCGGTGTAGATATTTCCATGTTCATACAGATAGCGGTGCAGATATTTCCATGTTCATACAGATAGCAGTGTACATATTTCCGTGTTTATACAGATAGAGGTGAAGATGTATGCATGTTTACACAGATAGCGGTGTAGATATTTCCAAGTTTATCCAGATGGCTGTGTTGATATATCCATGTTCATACAGATAGCGGTGTAGATATTTCCATGTTCATACAGATAGCGGTGTAGATATTTCCATGTTCATCCAGATGGCTGTTTAGATATATCCATGTTCATACAGATAGCGGTGTAGATATTTCCATGTTCATACAGATAGCGGTGGAGCTATTTCCATGTTCATACAGATAACGGTGTAGCTACTTCCATGTTCATACAGATAGCAGTGTAGATATTTCCATGTTCATACAGATAGCGGTGTAGATATCTCCATTTTCATACAGAGAGCGGTGCTGATATTTCCATGTTTATACAGGCAGCGGTGTAGATATTTCCATGTTTATACAGATAGCGGTTTAGATATTTCCTTCTTTATACAGATGGCGGTGTAGATATTTATGTGTTCATACAGATGGCGGTGCAGATATTTCCATGTTCATACAGATGGTGGTGTAGATATTTCCATGTTTATAGAGATAGCGGTGTAGTTATTTCCATGTGTAAAGAGATAGCTGTGTAGATATTTCCATGTATATGCAGATAGCTTTGTAGATATTTCCATTTTCATGCAGATAGCGGTGTAGATATTTACATGTTCAAACAGATAGCGGTGTAGATATTTCCATGTTCATTCAGATAGCGGTGTAGACATTTCCAGGTTCATAGAGATAGCGTTGCTGATATTTCCATGTTTATACAGGTAGCGGTGTAGATATTTCCATGTTTATACAGATAGTGGTGTAGATATTTCCATGTTTATAAAGATAGCGGTGTAGATATTTCCATGTTTATTCAGATAGCGGTGTAGATATCTCCATCTTAATACAGATGGCGGTGTAGATATTTATATGTTCTTACAGATGGCCGTGCAGATATTTCCATGTTCATACAGATGGCGGTGTAGATATGTCCATGTTCATACAGATAGCGGTGTAAATATTTCCATGTGTAAAGAGATTGCTGTGTAGATATTTCCATCTATATGCAGATAGCTGTGTAGATATTTCCATTTTCATGCAGATAGCGATGTATGTATTTCCATCTTCAAACAGATAGCGGTGTAGATATTTCCATGTTCATACAGATAGCGTTGTAGATATTTCCATGTTTATACAGATAGCGGTGAAGATATATGCATGTTTACACAGATAGCGGTGTAGATATTTCCATGTTCATACAGATAGCGGTGTAGATATTTCAATGTTCATACAGATAGCGGTTTAGATATTTCCTTCTTAATACAGATGGCGGTGTAGTTATTTATATGTTCATACAGATCGTGGTGCAGATATTTCCATGTTCATACAGATGGCGGTGTAGATATTTCCATGTTTATAGATTTAGCGGTGTAGTTATTTCCATGTGTAAAGAGATAGCTGTGTAGATGTTTCCATGTATATGCAGATAGCTTTGTTGATATTTCCATTTTCATGCAGATAGCGGTGTAGATATTTCCATGTTCAAACAGATAGCGGTGTAGATATTTCCATGTTCATACAGATAGCAGTGTAGATATTTCCATGTTTATAGAGATAGCTTTGAAGATGTATGCATGTTTACACAGATAGCGGTGTAGATATTTCCATGTTCAAACAGATAGCGGTGTAGATATTTCCATGTTCATCCAGATGGCTGTGTAGATATATCCATGTTCCTACAGATGGCGGTGAAGATATTTCCATGTTCATACAGATAGCGGTGTAGTTATTTCCATGTGTAAAGAGATAGCTGTGTAGATATTTCCATGTATATGCAGATAGCTGTGTATGTATTTCCATTTTCATGCAGATAGCGGTATAGATATTTCCATGTTCAAACAGGTAGCGGTGTAGATATTTCCATGTTCATAGAGATAGCGGTGTAGATACTTCCATCTTCGTACAGATAGAGGGGCTGATATTTCCATGTTCATACAGAGAGCGGTGCTGATATTTCCATGTTTATAGAGATAGCGGTGTAGGTATTTCCATGTTTATACAGATAGCGGTTTAGATATTTCCATGTTCATACAGATAGTGGTGTAGTTATTTCCATGTTTATACAGATAGCGGTGAAGATGTATGCATGTTTACACAGATAGCGGTGTGGATATTTCCATGTTCATCCAGAGGGCAGTGTAGATATATCTATGTTCATACAGATAGCGGTGTAGATATTTCCATGTTCATACAGATAGCGGTGTAGATATTTCCATGTTCATACAGATAGCGGTGTAGGTATTTCCATGTTCATACAGATAGCGGTGCTGATATTTCCATGTTTATACAGGTAGCGGTGTAGATATTTCCATGTTTATACAGATAGCGGTGTAGATATTTCCATGTTTATACAGATAGCGGTGTAGATATTTCCATGTTTCAACAGATAGCGGTGTAGATATCTCCATCTTAATACAGATGTCGGTGTAGATATTTATATGTTCATACGGATGGCGGTGCAGATATTTCCATGTTCATACAGATGGCTCTGTAGATATATCCATGTTCGTACAGATGGCGGTGAAGATATTTCCATGTTCATACAGATAGCGGTGTAGATATATCCATGTTCATACAGATAGCGGTGTAGCTATTTCCATGTTCATGCAGATAGCAGTGTAGATATTTCCATGTGCATACAGATAGCGGTGTAGATATCTCCATTTTCATACAGAGAGCGGTGCTGATATTTCCATGTTTATACAGGAAGCGGTGTAGATATTTCCATGTTTATACAGATAGCGGTTTAGATATTTCCTTCTTAATACAGATGGCGGTGTAGATATTTATATGTTCATACAGATGGCGGTGCAGATATTTCCATGTTCATACAGATGGCGGTGTAGATATTTCCATGTTTATAGATATAGCGGTGTAGTTATTTCCATGTGTAAAGAGATAGCTGTGTAGATGTTTCCATGTATATGCAGATAGCTTTGTAGATATTTCCATTTTCATGCAGATAGCGGTGTAGATATTTACATGTTCAAACAGATAGCGGTGTAGATATTTCCATGTTCATTCAGATAGCGGTGTAGACATTTCCAGGTTCATAGAGATAGCGGTGCTGATATTTCCATGTTTATACAGGTAGTGGTGTAGATATTTCCATTTATATACAGATAGTGGTGTAGATATTTCCATGTTTATACAAATAGCGGTGTAGATATTTCCATGTTTATTCAGATTGCGGTGTAGATATCTCCATCTTAATACAGATGGCGGTGTAGATATTTATATGTTCATACAGATGGCCGTGGAGATATTTCCATGTTCATACAGATGGCGGTGTAGATATGTCCATGTTCATTCATATAGCGGTGTAGTTATTTCCATGTGTAAAGAGATTGCTGTGTAGATATTTCCATCTATATGCAGATATCTGAGTAGATATTTCCATTTTCATGCAGATAGCGATGTATATATTTCCATCTTCAAACAGATAGCGGTGTAGATATTTCCATGTTCATACAGATAGTGGTGTAGATATTTCCATGTTTATACAGATAGCGGTGAAGATGTATGCATGTTTACACAGATAGCGGTGTGGATATTTCCATGTTCATCCAGAGGGCTGTGTAGATATATCCATGTTCATACTGATAGCGGTGTAGATATTTCCATGTTCATACAGAGAGCGGTGTAGATATTTCCATGTTCATAGAGATAGCAGTGTAGATATTTCCATGTTTATACAGATAGCGGTGAAGATGTATGCATGTTTACACAGATAGCGGTGTGGATATTTCCATGTTCATCCAGAGGGCTGTTTAGATATATCCATGTTCATACTGATAGCGGTGTAGATATTTCCATGTTCATACAGAGAGTGGTGTAGATATTTCCATGTTCATACAGATAGCGGTGCTGATATTTCCATGTTCCTACAGATAGCGGTGTAGATATTTCAAGGTGTAAAGAGATAGCTGTGTAGATATTTCCATTTTCATGCAGATAGCGATGTAGTTATTTCCATGTTCATACAGATAGCGGTGCTGATATTTCCATGTTTATACAGGTAGCGGTGTAGATATTTCCATGTTTATACAGATAGCGGTGTAGATATTTCTATGTTTATACAGATAGCGGTGTTGATATTTCCATGTTTATACAGACAGCGGTGTAGATATCTCCATCTTAATACAGATGGCGGTGTAGATATTTATATGTTCATACAGATGGCATTGTAGATATTTCCATGTTCATCCAGATGGCTCTGTAGATATATCCATGTTCGTACAGATGGCGGTGAAGATATTTCCATGTTCATACAGATAGCGGTGTAGATATATCCATGTTCATACAGATAGCGGTGTAGATATTTCCATGTTCATACAGATAGCGGTGTGGCTATTTCCATGTTCATACAGATAGCGGTGTAGATATTTCCATGTTCATACAGATAGCGGTGCTGATATTTCCATGTTTATACAGGTAGCGGTGTAGATATTTCCATGTTTATACAGATATCGGTGTAGATATTTCCATGTTTATACAGATAGCGGTGTAGATATTTCCGTGTTTATGCAGATAGCGGTGTAGATATCTCCATCTTAATACAGATGGCGGTGTAGATATTTATATGTTCATACAGATGGCGGTGCAGACATTTCCATGTTCATACAGATGGCGGTGTAGATATTTCCATGTTCATACAGATAGCGGTGTAGGTATTTCCATGTGTAAAGAGATAGCTGTGTAGATATTTCCATGTTCATACAGATAGCGGTGCAGATATTTCCATGTTCAAACAGATAGCGGTGTAGATATTTCCATGTTCATACAGATAGCGGTGCAGATATTTCCATGTTCATACAGATAGCGGTGTAGATATTTCCATGTTTATACAGACAGCGGTGAAGATGTATGCATGTTTACACAGATAGCGGTGTAGATATTTCCATGTTCATCCAGACGGCTGTGTAGATATATCCATGTTCATACAGATAGCGGTGTAGATATTTCCATGTTCATAAAGATAGCGGTGTAGCTATTTCCATGTTCATACAGATAGCGGTGTAGATATTTCCATGTTTATACAGATAGCGGTGAAGATGTATGCATGTTTACACAGATAGCGGTGTAGATATTTCCATGTTCATACAGATAGCGGTGTAGATATTTCCATTTTCATCCAGATGGCTGTGTAGATATATCCATGTTCATACAGATAGCGGTGTAGATATTTCCATGTTCATTCAGATAGTGGTGTAGATATTTCCATGTTCATACAGATAGCGGTGTAGCTATTTCCATGTTCATACAGATAGCGGTGTAGATAATTCCATGTTCGTACAGATAGCGTTGTAGATATTTCCATGTTCCTCCAGATGGCTGTGTAGACATATCCATGTTCATACAGATGGCGGTGTAGATATCTCCACGTTCCTACAGATAGCGGTGCTGATATTTCCATGTTTATACAGGTAGCGGTGTAGAAATTTCCATGTTTATCCAGATAGCGGTGAAGATATTTCCATGTTTATACAGATAGCGGTGTAGATATTTCCAGATTTATACAGATAGTGGTGTAGATATCTCCATCTTAATACAGATGGCGGTGTAGATATTTATATGTTCATTCAGATGGCGGTGTAGATATTTCCATGTTCATCGAGATGGCTCTGTAGATATATCCATGTTCGTACAGATGGCGGTGAAGATATTTCCTTGTTCATACAGATAGCGGTGTAGATATTTCCATGTTCATACAGATAGCGGCGTAGCTATTTCCATGTTCATACAGATAGCGGTGTAGATATTTCCATGTTCCTCCAGACGGCTGTATAGATATATCCATGTTCATCCAGATGGCGGTGTAGGTATCTCCATGTTCATACAGATAGAGGGGCTGATATTTCCATGTTCATACAGATAGTGGTGCTGATATTTCCATGTTTATACAGACAGAAGTGTAGATATTTCCATGTTTATTCAGATAGCGGTGTAGATATCTCCATCTTAATACAGATGGCAGTGTAGATATTTATATGTTCATACAGATGGCGGTGCAGATATTTCCATGTTCATACAGATGGCGGTTTAGATAGTTCCATGTTCATACAGATAGCGGTGTAGTTATTTACATGTGTAAAGAGATAGCTGTGTAGATATTTCCATGTATATGCAGATAACTGTGTAGATATTTCCATTTTCATGCAGATAGCTGTGTAGATATTTCCATTTTCATACAGATAGCGGTGTAGATATTTCCATGTTCATACAGATAGCGGTGTACATATTTCCATGTTCATACAGATAGCGGTGCTGATATTTCCATGTTTATACAGGTAGCGGTGTAGATATTTCCATGTTTATACAGATAGCGGTGTAGATATTTCTATGTTTATACAGGTAGAGGTGTAGATATTTCCATGTTTATACAGATAGCGGTGTAGATATTTCCATGTTCATACCGATAGCGGTGCAGATATTTCCATGTTTATACAGATAGTGGTGAAGATGTATGCATGTTTACACAGATATCGGTGTAGATATTTCGATGTTCATCCAGATGGCTGTGTAGATATATCCATGTTCATACAGATAGCGGTGTAGATATTTCCATGTTCATACAGATAGCGGTGTAGATATTTCCATGTTCATCCAGATGGCTGTGTAGATATATTCATGTTCATACAGATAGCGATGTAGATATTTCCATGTTCGTACAGATAGCGGTGTAGCTATTTCCATTTTCATACACATAACGGTGTAGCTATTTCCATGTTCATACAGATAGCAGTGTAGATATTTCCATGTTCATACAGATAGCGGTGTAGATATTTCCATTTTCATACAGAGAGTGGTGCTGATATTTCCATGTTTATAAAGATAGCGGTTTAGATATTTCCTTCTTAATACAGATGGCAGTGTAGATATTTATATGTTCAAAAAGATGGCGGTGCAGATATTTCCATGTTCATACAGATGGTGGTGTAGATATTTCCATGTTTATAGATATAGCGGTGTAGTTATTTCCATGTGTAAAGAGAAAGCTGTGTAGATATTTCCATGTATATGCAGATAGCTGTGTAGATGTTTCCATTTTCTTGCAGATAGCGGTGTAGATATTTACATGTTCAAACAGATAGCGGTGTAGATATTTCCATGTTCATTCAGATAGCTTTGTAGATATTTCCATATTCATACAGATAGCGGTGTAGATATTTCCATGTTCATACAGATAGCGGTGTAGATATTTCCAAGTTCATACAGATAGCGGTCCTGATATTTCCATGTTTATACAGGTAGCGGTGTAGATATTTCCATGTTTATACAGATAGCGGTGTAGATATTTCCATGTTTATACAGATAGCGGTGTACATATTTCCATGTTCATTCAGATAGCGGTGTAGATATTTCCAAGTTCATACAGATAGCGGTCCTGATATTTCCATGTTTATACAGATAGCGGTGAAGGTGTATGCATGTTTACACAGATAGCGGTGTAGATATTTCCATGTTCATCCAGATGGCTGTGTAGATATATCCATGTTCATACAGATAGCGGTGTAGATATTTCCATGTTCATACGGATAGCGGTGTAGATATTTCCATGTTCATCCAGGTGGCTGTGTAGATATATCCATGTTCATACAGATAGCGGTGTAGATATTTCCATGTTCATCCAGTTGGCTGTGTAGATATATCCATGTTCATACAGATAGCGGTGTAGATATTTCCATGTTCATACAGATAGCGGTGTAGCTATTTCCATGTTCATACAGATAGCGGTGTAGATATTTCCATGTTCATACAGATAGCGGTGTAGCTATTTCCATGTTCATACAGATAACGGTGTAGCTATTTCCATGTTCATACAGATAACGGTGTAGCTATTTCCATGTTCATACAGATATCAGTGTAGATATTTCCATGTTCATACAGATAATGGTGTAGATATCTCCATTTTCATTCAGAGAGCGGTGCTGATATTTCCATGTTTATACAGGCAGCGGTGTAGATATTTCCATGTTTATACAGATAGCGGTTTAGATATTTTCTTCTTAATACAGATGGCGGTGTAGATATTTATATGTTCATACAGATGGCGGTGCAGATATTTCCATGTTCATACAGATGGCGGTGTAGATATTTCCATGTTTATAGAGATAGTGGTGTAGTTATTTCCATGTGTAAAGAGATAGCTGTGTAGATATTTCCATGTATATGCAGATAGCTTTGTAGATATTTCCATTTTCATGCAGATAGCGGTGTAGATATTTACATGTTCAAGCAGATAGCGGTGTAGATATTTCCATGTTCATTCAGATAGCGGGGTAGACATTTCCAGGTTCATAGAGATAGCTGTGCTGATATTTCCATGTTTATACAGGTAGCGGTGTAGATATTTCCATGTTTATACAGATAGTGGTGTAGATATTTCCATGTTTATACAGATAGCGGTGTAGATATTTCCATGTTTATTCAGATAGCTGTGTAGATATCTCCATCTTAATACAGATGGCGGTGTAGATATTTATATGTTCATACAGATGGCCGTGCAGATATTTCCATGTTCATACAGATGGCGGTGTAGATATGTCCATGTTCATACAGATAGCGGTGTAGTTATTTCCATGTGTAAAGAGATTGCTGTGTAGATATTTCCATCTATATGCAGATAGCTGTGTAGATATTTCCATTTTCATGCAGATAGCTGTGTATATATTTCCATCTTCAAACAGATAGCGGTGTAGATATTTCCATGTTCATAGAGATAGCGGTGTAGATATTTCCATGTTTATACAGATAGCGGTGAAGATGTATGCATGTTTACACAGATAGCGGTGTAGAGATTTCCATGTTCATCCAGAGGGCTGTGTAGATATATCCATGTTCATACAGATAGCGGTGTAGATATTTCCATGTTCATACAGATAGCGGTGTAGATGTTTCCATGTTCATACAGATAGCGGTGCTGATATTTCCATGTTTATACAGGTAGCGGTGTAGATATTTCCATGTTTATACAGATAGCGGTGTAGATATTTCCATGTTTATACAGATAGCGGTGTTGATATTTCCATGTTTATACAGACAGCGGTGTAGATATCTCCATCTTAATACAGATGGCGGTGTAGATATTTATATGTTCATACAGATGGCGTTGTAGATATTTCCATGTTCATCCAGATGGCTCTGTAGAAATATCCATGTTCGTACAGATGGCGGTGAAGATATTTCCATGTTCATACAGATAGCGGTGTAGATATTTCCATGTTCATACAGATAGCAGTGTAGATATTTCCATGTTCATACAGATAGCGGTGTAGCTATTTCCATGTTCATACAGATAGCGGTGTAGATATTTCCATGTTCATCCAGATGGCTGTGTAGATATATCCATGTTCATAAAGGTGGCGGTGTAGATATCTCCATGTTCATACAGATAGAGGGGCTGATATTTCCATGTTCATACAGATAGCGGTGCTGATATTTCCATGTTTATACAGATAGCGGTGTAGATATTTCCATGTTTATTCAGATAGCGGTGTAGATATCTCCATCTTAATACAGATGGCGGTGTAGATATTTATATGTTCATACAGGTGGCGGTGCAGATATTTCCATGTTCATACAGATGGCGGTGTAGATATTTCCATGTTCATACAGATAGCGGTGTAGATATTTCCATGTTCATACAGATAGCGGTGCTGATATTTCCATGTTTATACAGGTACCGGTGTAGACATTTCCATGTTTATACAGATAGCGGTGTAGATATTTCCATGTTTATACAGATAGCGGTGTAGATATTTCCATGTTTATACAGATAGCGGTGTAGATATCTCCATCTTAATACAGATGGCGGTGTAGATATTTATATGTTCATATAGATGGCGGTGCAGATATTTCCTTGTAAATACAGATGGCGGTGTAGATATTTCCATGTTCATACAGATAGCGGTGTAGTTATTTCCATGTGTAAAGAGATAGCTGTGTAGATATTTCCATGTATATGCAGATAGCAGTGTAGATATTTCCATTTTCATGCAGATAGCCGTGTAGATATTTCCATGTTCAAACAGATAGCGGTGTAGATATTTCCATGTTCATACAGATAGCGGTGCTGATATTTCCATGTTCATACAGATGGCGGTGTAGATATTTCCATGTTTATACAGATAGCGGTGAAGATGTATGCATGTTTACACAGATAGCGGTGTAGATATTTCCATGTTCATCCAGATGGCTGTGTAGATATCTCCATGTTCCTACAGATGGCGGTGCTGATATTTCCATGTTTATACAGGTAGCGCTGTGGAAATTTCCATGTTTATCCAGATAGTGGTGAAGATATTTCCATGTTTATACAGATAGCGGTGTAGATATTTCCAGGTTTATACAGATAGCGGTGTAGATATCTCCATCTTAATACAGATGGCGGTGTAGATATTTATATGTTCATACAGATGGCGGTGTAGATATTTCCATGTTCATCCAGATGGCTCTGTAGATATATCCATGTTCGTACAGATGGCGGTGAAGATATTTCCTTGTTCATACAGATAGCAGTGTAGATATTCCCATGTTCAAACAGATAGCGGTGTAGTTATTTCCATGTTCATACAGATAGCAGTGTAGATATTTCCATGTTTATATAGATAGCGGTGAAGATGTATGCATGTTTACACAGATAGCGTTGTAGATATTTCCATCTTCATACAGATAGCGGTGTAGATATTTCCATGTTCATCCAGATGGCTGTGTTGATATATCCATGTTCATACAGATGGCGGTGAAGATATTTCCATGTTCATACAGATAGCGGTGTAGTTATTTCCACGTGTAAAGAGATAGCTGTGTAGATATTTCCATGTATATGCAGATAGCTGTGTAGATATTTCCATTTTCATGCAGATAGCGCTTTAGATATTTCCATGTTCAAACAGATAGCGGTGTAGATATTTCCATGTTCATACAGATAGCGGTGTAGATATTTCCATGGTTATACAGATAGCGGTGAAGGTGTATGCATGTTTACACAGATAGCGGTGTACATATTTCCATGTTCATACAGATCGCGGTGTATATATTTCCATGTTCATCCAGATGGCTGTGTAGCCATATCCATTTTCATACAGATGGCGGTGAAGATATTTCCATGTTCATACAGATAGCGGTGTAGATATTTCCATGTTCATACAGATAGCTGTGTAGATATTTCCATGTTCATACAGATGGCTGTGTAGATATATCCATATTCATACAGATGGCGGTAAAGATATTTCCATGTTCATACAGATAGCAGTGTAGATATATCCATGTTCATACAGATAGCGGTGTAGATATTTCTATGTTCATACCGATAGCGGTGCAGATATTTCCATGTTTATACAGGTAGCGGTGTAGATATTTCCATGTTTATACAGATAGCTGTGTAGATATTTCCATGTTTATAGAGATAGCGGTGTAGATATTTCCATCTTTATACAGATAGCGGTGTAGATATCTCCTTCTTAATACAGATGGCGGTGTAGATAATTATATGTTGTTACAGATGGCGGTGCAGATATTTCCATGTTCATACAGATGGCGGTGTAGATATTTCCATGTTTATAGAGATAGCGGTGTAGTTATTTCCATGTGTAAAGAGATAGCTGTGTAGATATTTCCATGTATATGCAGATAGCTGTGTAGATATTTCCATTTTCATGGAGACAGCGGTGTAGATATTTCCATGTACAAACAGATAGCGGTGTAGATATTTCCATGTTCATACAGATAGCGGTGTAGATATTTCCATGTTTATACAGATAGCGGTGTAGATATTTCCATGTTTATACAGATAGCGGTGTAGATATTTCCATGTTTATACAGATAGCGGTGTAGATATCTCCATCTTAATACAGATGGCGGTGTAGATATTTACATGTTCATACAGATGGCGGTGCAGATATTTCCATGTTCATACGGATGGCGGTGAAGATATTTCCATGTTCATACAGATGGCGGTGTAGAAACTTCCATGTTCATACTGATAGCGGTGCTGATATTTCCATGTTTATACAGGTAGCGGTGTAGATATTTCCATGTTTATACAGATAGCGGTGTACATATTTCCATGTTTATAAACATAGCGGTGTAGATATTTCCATGTTTATACAGATAGCGGTGTAGATATTTCCATGTTTATGCAGATAGTTGTGTAGATATCTCCATCTTAATACAGATGGCGGTGTGGATATTTAAATGTTCATTAAGATGGCTGTGTAGACATATCCATGTTCATACAGATGGCGGTGAAGATATTTCCATGTTCATACAGATAGCGGTGTAGATATTTCCATGTTCATACAGATAGCGGTGTAGATATTTCCATGTTCATACAGATGGCTGTGTAGATATATCCATGTTCCTACAGAAGGCGGTGAAGATATTTCCATGTTCATACAGATGGCGGTGTAGATATTTCCATGTTCATACAGATAGCGGGGCTGATATTTCCATGTTTGTACATGTAGCGGTGTAGATATTTCCATGTTTATACAGATAGCGGTGTAGATATTTCCATGTTTATACACATAGCGGTGTAGATATTTCCATGTTCATACAGATAGCGGTGTATGTATTTCCATGTTCATACAGATAGCGGTGTAGATATTTCCATTTTCATGCAGATAGCGGTGTATATGTTTCCCTGTTCAAACAGTTAGCAGTGTAGATATTTCCATGTTCATAAAGATAGCGGTGTAGATATTTCCATGTTTATACAGATAGCGGTGAAGTTGTATGCATGTTTACACAGTTAGCGGTGTAGATATTTCCACGTTCATCCAGATGGCTGTGTGGATATATCCATGTTCATACAGATGGCGGTGTAGATATTTCCATCTTCATACAGATAGCAGTGCAGATATTGCCATGTTCATCCAGATGGCTGTGTAGATATATCCATGTTCATACAGATGGCGGTGAAGATATTTCCATGTGTATACAGATAGCGGTGAAGTTGTATGCATGTTTACACAGATAGCGGTGTAGATATTTCCACGTTCATCCAGATGGCTGTGTAGATATATCCATGTTCATACAGATGGCGGTGAAGATATTTCCATGTTCATACAGATAGCGGTGTAGATATCTCCACCTTAATACAGATGGCGGTGTAGATATTTATATGTTCATACAGATGGCGGTGCAGATATTTCCATGTTCATACGGATGGCGGTGAAGATTTTTCCATGTTCATACAGATGGCGGTGTAGAAACTTCCATGTTCATACTGATAGCGGTTCTGATATTTCCATGTTTATACAGGTAGCGGTGTAGATATTTCCATGTTTATACAGATAGCAGTGTAGATATTTCCATGTTTATACACATAGCGGTGTAGATATTTCCATGTCTATACAGATAGCGGTGTAGATATTTCCATGTTTATGCAGATAGTGGTGTAGATATCTCCATCTTAATACAGATGGCGGTGTAGATATTTAAATGTTCATACAGATGGCGGTGCAGGTATTTCCATGTTCATACAGATGGCGGTGTAGATATTTCCATGTTCGTACAGATAGCGGTGTAGTTATTTCCATGTGTAAAGAGATACCTGTGTAGATATTTCCATGTATATGCAGATAGCTGTGTAGATATTTCCGATTTCATGCAGATAGCGGTGTATATATTTCCCTGTTCAAACAGTTAGTGGTGTAGATATTTCCATGTTCATAAAGATAGCGGTGTAGATATTTCCATGTTTATACAGATAGCGGTGAAGATGTATGCATGTTTACACAGATAGCGGTGTAGATATTTCCATGTTCATCCACATGGCTGTGTAGATATATCCATGTTCATACAGATGGCGGTGAACATATTTCCATGTTCATACAGATAGCGGTGTAGATATTTCCATGTTCATACAGATAGCGGTGTAGATACTTCCATGTTCATACAGATAGCGGTGTATGTATTTCCATGTTCATACAGATAGCGGTGTAGATATTTCCATGTTCATCCTGATGGCTGTGTAGATATTTCCATGTTCATACAGATAGCGGTGTAAATATTTCCATGTTCATACAGATAGCGGTGTAGATATTTCCATGTTCATCCAGATGGCTGTGTAGATATATCCATGTTCATACAGATGGCGGTGAAGATATTTCCATGTTCATACAGATGGCGTTGTAGATATTTCCATGTTCATACAGATAGCCTTGTAGATATTGCCATGTTCATACCGATAGTGGTGCTGATACTTCCATGTTTATACAGGTAGCGGTGTACATATTTCCGTGTTTATACAGGTAACGGTGTAGATATTTCCATGTTCATACAGATAGCGCTGTAGATATTTCCATGTTTATACAGATAGCGGTGTAGATATATCCTTCTTAATACAGATGGCGGTGTAGATATTTATATGTTCATACTGATGGCGGTGCAGATATTTCCATGTTCATGCAGATGGTGGTGTAGATATTTCCATGTTTATAGAGATAGCGGTGTAGTTATTTCCATGTGCAAAGAGATAGCTGTGTAGATATTTCAATGTATATGCAGATAGCTGTGTAGATATTTCCATTTTCATGCAGAGAGCGGTGTAGATATTTCCATGTTCAAACAGATAGCGGTGTAGATATTTCCATGTTCATACAGATAGCGGTGTGGATATTTCCATGTTTATACAGATAGCGGTGAAGATGTATGCATGTTTACAAAGATAGAGGTGTAGATATTTCCATGTTCATACAGATAGCGGTGTAGATATTTCCATGTTCATCCAGACGGCTGTGTAGACATATCCATGTTCATACAGATGGCGGTGAAGATATTTCCATGTTCATACAGATGCCTGTGTAGATATATCCATGTTCATACAGATGACGGTGAAGATTTTTCCATGTTCATACAGATGGCGATGTAGATATTTCCATGTTCATACAGATAGCGGTGCTGATATTTCCATGTTTATACAGGTAGCAGTGTAGATATTTCCATGTTTATGCAGATAGCGGTGTAGATATTTCCATGTTTATACACATAGCGGTGTAGATATTTCCATGTTTATACAGATAGCGGTGTAGATATCTCCATCTTAATACAGATGGCGGTGTAGATATTTATATGTTCATACAGATGGCGGTGCAGATATTTCCATGTTCATACAGATGGCAGTGAAGATATTTCCATGTTCATACAGATGGCGGTGTAGATACTTCCATGTTCATACCGATAGTGGTGCTGATATTTCCATGTTTATACAGGTAGCGGTGTAGATATTTCCATGTTTATACAGATAGCGGTGTAGATATTACCATGTTTATACACATAGCGGTGTAGATATTTCCATGTTTATACAGATAGCGGTGTAGATATCTCCATCTTAATACAGATGGCGGTGTAGATATTTATATGTTTATTCAGATGGCGGTGCAGATATTTCCATGTTCATACAGATGGCGGTGTAGATATTTCCATGTTCATACAGATAGCGGTGTAGATATTTCCATGTTCATACAGATAGCGGTGTAGCTATTTCCATGTTCATACAGATAGCGGTGTAGCTATTTCCATGTTAATACAGATAGCGGTGTAGATATTTAGATGTTTATACAGATATCGGTGTAGATATTTCCATGTTCATACAGATAGCGGTGCTGATATTTCCATGTTTATACAGGTAGCGGTGTAGATATTTCCATGTTTATACCGATAGCGGTGAAGATGTATGCATGTTTACACATATAGCGGTGTAGATATTTTCATGTTCATCCAGATGGCTGTGTAGATATTTACATGTTCATACAGATAGCGGTGTAGATATTTCCATGTTCATCCAGATGGCTGTGTAGATATATCCATGTTCATACAGATGGCAGTGAAGATATTTCCATGTTCATACAGATAGCGGTGTAGATATTTCCATGTTCATACAGATAGCGGTGTAGATATTTCCGTGTTCATACCGATAGCGGTGTAGATATTTCCATGTTCATCCAGACGGCTGTGTAGACATATCCATGTTCTTACAGATGGCGGTGAAGATATTTCCATGTTCTTACAGATGGCTGTGTAGATATATCCATGTTCATACAGATGACGGTGAAGATTTTTCCATGTTCATACAGATGGCGATGTAGATATTTCCATGTTCATACATTTAGCGGTGCTGATATTTCTATGTTTATACAGGTAGCAGTGTAGATATTTCCATGTTTGTGCAGATAGCAGTGTAGATATTTCCCTGTTTATACATAGCGGTGTAGATATTTCCATGTTTATACAGATAGCGGTGTAGATATCTCCATCTTAATACAGATGGCGGTGTAGATATTTATATGTTCATACAGATGGCGGTGCAGATATTTCCATGTTCATACAGATGGCGGTGAAGATATTTCCATGTTCATACAGATGGCGGTGTAGATACTTCCATGTTCATACTGATAGTGGTGCTGTTATTTCCATGTTTATACAGGTAGCGGTGTAGATATTTCCATGTTTATACAGATAGCGGTGTAGATATTACCATGTTTATACACATAGCGGTGTAGATATTTCCATGTTTTTACAGATAGCGGTGTAGATATCTCCATCTTAATACAGATGGCGGTGTAGATATTTATATGTTTATTCAGATGGCGGTGCAGATATTTCCATGTTCATACAGATGGCGGTGTAGATATTTCCATGTTCATACAGATAGCGGTGTAGATATTTCCATGTTCATACAGATAGCGGTGTAGCTATTTCCATGTTCATACAGATAGCGGTGTAGCTATTTCCATGTTCATACAGATAGCGGTGTAGATATTTCCATGTTTATACAGATATCGGTGTAGATATTTCCATGTTCATACAGATAGCGGTGCTGATATTTCCATGTTTATACAGGTAGCGGTGTAGATATTTCCATGTTTATACCGATAGCGGTGAAGATGTATGCATGTTTACACATATAGCGGTGTAGATATTTTCATGTTCATCCAGATGGCTGTGTAGATATTTCCATGTTCATACAGATAGCGGTGTAGATATTTCCATGTTCATCCAGATGGCTGTGTAGATATATCCATGTTCATACAGATGGCAGTGAAGATATTTCCATGTTCATTCAGATAGCGGTGTAGATATTTCCATGTTCATACAGATAGCGGTGTAGATATTTCCGTGTTCATACCGATAGCGGTGCTGATATTTCCATGTTTATACTGGTAGCGGTGTAGATATTTCCATGTTTATACAGATAGCGGTGTAGATATTTCCATGTTTATACAGATAGCAGTGTAGATATTTCCATGTTTATACAGATATCAGTGTAGATATCTCCTTCTTAATGCAGATGGTGGTGTAGATATTTATATGTTCATACAGATGGCGGGGCAGATATTTCCATGTTCATACAGATGGCGCTGTAGATATTTCCATGTTCATACAGATAGCGGTGTAGTTATTTCCATGTGTAAAGAGATAGCTGTGTAGATATTCCCTTGTATATTCAGATAGCTGTGTAGATATTTCCATGTTCATACAGATAGCGGTGCTGATATTTCCATGTTTATACAGGTAGCGGTGTAGATATTTCCATGTTTATACAGATAGCGGTGAAGATGTATGCATGTTTACACAGATAGCGGTGTTGATATTTTCATGTTCATCCAGATGGCTTTGTAGATATTTCCATGTTCATACAGATAGCGGTGTAGATATTTCCATGTTCATCCAGATGGCTGTGTAGATATATCCATGTTCATACAGATGGCGGTGAAGATATTTCCATGTTCATACAGATAGCGGTGCAGATATTTCCATGTTCAAAGAGATAGCGGTGTAGATATTTCCATGTTCATACAGATAGCAGTGTAGCTATTTCCATGTTCCTACAGATAGCGGTGTAGATATTTTCATGTTCATCCAGATGGCTGTGTAGATATATCCATGTTCATACATATGGCGGTGAAGATATTTCCATATTCATACAGATAGCGGTGTAGATATATCCATGTTCATACAGATAGTGGTGTAGATATTTCCATGTTCATACAGATAGCGGCGCAGATATTTCCATGTTTATGCAGATAGCGGTGTATATATTTCCGTGTTCAAACAGTTAGCGGTTTAGATATTTCCATGTTCATAAAGATAGTGGTGTAGATATTTCCATGTTTATACAGATAGCGGTGAAGATGTATGCATGTTTACACAGATAGCGGTGTAGATATTTCCATGTTCATCCACATGGCTGTGTAGATATATCCATGTTCATACAGATGGCGGTGAAGATATTTCCATGTTCATACAGATAGCGGTTTAGATATTTCCATGTTCATACAGATTGCGGTGTAGATATTTCCATGTTCATACAGATAGCGGTGTATGTATTTCCATGTTCATACATATAGCGGTGTAGATATTTAAATGTTCATACAGATAGCGGTGTAGATATTTCCATGTTCATACAGATAGGGGTGTATGTATTTCCAGGTTCATACAGATAGTGGTGTAGATATTTCCATTTTCATGCAGATACCGGTGTATATATTTCCCTGTTCAAACAGTTAGCGGTGTAGATATTTCCATGTTCATAAAGATAGCGGTGTAGATATTTCCATGTTTATACAGATAGCGGTGAAGATGTATGCATGTTTTCACAGATATCGGTGTAGATATTTCCATGTTCATCCACATGGCTGTGTAGATATATCCATCTTCATGCAGATGGCGGTGAAGATATTTCCATGTTCATACAGATAGCGGTGTAGATAATTCCATGTTCATACAGATAGCGGTGTAGATATTTCCATGTTCATACAGATTGCGGTGTATGTATTTCCATGTTCATACAGATAGCGGTGTAGATATTTCCATGTTCATCCTGATGGCTGTGTAGATATTTCCATGTTCATACAGATAGCGGTGGAAATATTTCCATGTTCATACAGATAGCGGTGTAGATATTTCCATGTTCATCCAGATGGCTGTGTAGATATATCCATGTTCATACAGATGGCGGTGAAGATATTTCCATGTTCATACAGATAGCGTTGTAGATATTTCCATGTTCGTACAGAAAGCGGTGTAGATATTTCCTTGTTCATACAGATAGCGGTGTATGTATTTCCATGTTCATACAGATGGCAGTGTAGATATTTCCATTTTCAAGCAGATAGCGCTGTATATATTTCCATGTTCAAACAGATAGCGGTGTAAATATTTCCATGTTCATACAGATAGTGGTGTAGATATCTCCATCTTAATACAGATGGCGGTGTAGATATTTATATGTTCATACAGATGGCGGTGCAGATATTTCCATGTTCATACAGATGGCGGTGAAGATATTTCCATGTTCATACAGATGGCGGTGTAGATACTTCCATGTTCATACTGATAGCGGTGCTGATATTTCCATGTTTATACAGGTAGCGGTGTAGATATTTCCATGTTTATACAGATAGCGGTGTAGATATTACCATGTTTATACACGTAGCGGTGTAGATATTTCCATGTTTATACAGATAGTGGTGTAGATATCTCCATCTTAATACAGATGGCGGTGTAGATATTTATATGTATATTCAGATGGCGGTGCAGATATTTCCATGTTCATACAGATGGTGGTGTAGATATTTCCATGTTCATACAGATAGCGGTGTAGATATTTCCATTTGTAAAGAGATAGCTGTGTGGATATTCCCATGTATATGCAGATAGCTGTGTAGATATTTCCATTTTCAAGCAGATACCGGTGTATGTACTTCCCTGTTCAAACAGATAGCGGTGTAGATATTTCCATGTTCATACAGATAGTGCTGTAGATATTTCCATGTTCATACAGATAGCGGTGTAGCTATTTCCATGTTCATACAGATAGCGGTGTGGATATTTCCATGTTCATAGAGATAGCGGTGTAGATATTTCCATGTTTATACAGGTAGCGGTGTAGGTATTTCCATGTTTATAGAGATAGCGGTGAAGATGTATGCATGTTTACACAGATAGCGGTGTAGATATTTCCATGTTCATCCAGATGGCTGTGTAGATATATCCATGTTCATACAGATGGCGGTGAAGATATTTCCATGTTCATACAGATAGCGGTGTAGATATTTCCATGTTCATAGAGATAGCGGTGTAGATATTTCCATGTTCATACAGATAGCGGTGTATGTATATCCATGTTCATACAGATAGCGGTGTAGATATTTCCATGTTCATCCTGATGGCTGTGTACATATTTCCATGTTCATACAGATAGCGGTGTAGTTATTTCCATGTTCATACAGATAGCGGTGTAGATATTTCCATGTTCATCCAGATGGCTGTGTACATATATCCATGTTCATACAGATGGCGGTGAACATATTTCCATGTTCATACAGATGGCGTTGTAGATATTTCCATGTTCATACAGATAGCCGTGTAGATATTGGCATGTTCATACCGATAGCGGTGCTGATACTTCCATGTTTATACAGGTAGCGGTGTACATATTTCTGTGTTTTTACAGGTAGCGGTGTAGATATTTCCATGTTCATACAGATAGCGGTGTAGATATTTCCATGTTTATACAGATAGCGGCGTAGATATCTCCTTCTTAATACAGACGGCAGTGTAGATATTTATATGTTCATACAGATGGCGGTGCAGATATTTCCATTTTCATACAGATGGCGGTGTAGATATTTCCATGTTTATAGAGATAGCGGTGTAGTTATTTCCATGTGCAAAGAGATAGCTGTGTAGATATTTCCATGTATATGCAGATAGCTGTGTAGATATTTCCATTTTCATGCAGATAACGGTGTAGATATTTCCATGTTCAAACAGATAGCGGTGTAGATATTTCCATGTTCATACAGATAGCGGTGTGGATATTTCCATGTTTGTACAGATAGCGGTGAAGATGTATGCATGTTTACACAGATAGCGGTGTAGATATTTCCATGTTCATACAGATAGCTGTGTAGATATTTCCATGTTAATCCAGACGGCTGTGTACACATATCCATGTTCATACAGATGGCGGTGAAGATATTTCCATGTTCATACAGATGGCGTTGTAGATATTTCCATGTTCATACAGATAGCCGTGTAGATATTGGCATGTTCATACCGATAGCGGTACTGATCCTTCCATGTTTAAACAGGTAGCGGTGTACATATTTCTGTGTTTATACAGGTAGCGGTGTAGATATTTCCATGTTCATACAGATAGCCGTGTAGATATTTCCATGTTTGTACAGATAGCGGTGTAGATATCTCCTTCTTAATACAGATGGCAGTGTAGATATTTATATGTTCATACAGATGGCGGGGCAGATATTTCCATGTTCATACACACGGCGGTGTAGATATTTCCATGTTCATACCGATAGTGGTGCAGTTATTTCCATGTGTAAAGAGATAGCTGTGTAGATATTTCCATGTATATGCAGATAGCTGTGTAGATATTTCCATTTTCATGCAGATAGCGGTGTATATATTTCCCTGTTCAAACAGTTAGCGGTGTAGATATTTCCATGTTCAGAAAGATAGCGGTGTAGATATTTCCATGTTTATACAGATAGCGGTGAAGATGTATGCATGTTTACACAGATAGCGGTGTAGTTATTTCCATGTTCATCCAGATGGCTGTGTAGATATATCCATGTTCATACAGATGGTGGTGAAGATATTTCCATGTTCATACAGATAGCGGTGTAGATATTTCCATGTTCATACAGAAAGCGGTGTAGATATTTCCTTGTTCATACAGATAGCGGTGTATGTATTTCCATCTTCATACAGATAGCAGGGTAGATATTTCCATTTTCAAGCAGATACCGCTGTATGTATTTCCATGTTCAAACAGATAGCGGTGTAAATATTTCCATGTTCATACAGATAGCGGTGTAGATATTTCCATGTTCATCCAGATGGCTGTGTGGATATATCCATGTTCATACAGATGGCGGTGAAGATATTTCCATGTTCATACAGATGGCGTTGTAGATATTTCCATGTTCATACAGATAGCCGTGTAGATATTGCCATGTTCATACCGATAGGGGAGCTGATACTTCCATGTTTATACAGGTAGCGGTGTAGATATTTCCGTGTTTATACAGGTAACGGTGTAGATATTTCCATGTTCATACAGATAGCGGTGTAGATATTTCCATGTTTATACAGATAGCGGTGTAGATATCTCCTTCTTATTACAGATGGCGGTGTAGAAACTTCCATGTTCATACTGATAGCGGTTCTGATATTTCCATGTTTATACAGGTAGCGGTGTAGATATTTCCATGTTTATACAGATAGCAGTGTAGATATTTCCATGTTTATACACATAGAGGTGTAGATATTTCCATGTCTATACAGATAGCGGTGTAGATATTTCCATGTTTATGCAGATAGTGGTGTAGATATCTCCATCTTAATACAGATGGCGGTGTAGATATTTAAATGTTCATACAGATGGCAGTGCAGATATTTCCATGTTCATACAGATGGCGGTGTAGATATTTCCATGATCGTACAGATAGCGGTGTAGTTATTTCCATGTGTAAAGAGATAGCTGTGTAGATATTTCCATGTATAAGCAGATAGCTGTGTAGATATTTCCGTTTTCATGCAGATAGCGGTGTATATATTTCCCTGTTCAAACAGTTAGTGGTGTAGATATTTCCATGTTCATAAAGATAGCGGTGTAGATATTTCCATGTTCATCCAGATGGCTGTGTAGATATATCCATGTTCATACAGATAGAGGTGAAGATATTTCCATGTTCATACAGATAGCGGAGCAGATATTTCCATGTTCATCCAGATGGCTGTGTAGATATATCCATGTTCATACTGATGGCGGTGAAGATATTTCAATGTTCATACAGATAGCGGTGCAGATATTTCCATGTTCATACAGATAGCGGTGTAGATATTTCCATGTTCATACAGATAGGGGTGTATGTATTTCCATGTTCATACAGATAGTGGTGTAGATATTTCCATTTTCATGCAGATAGCGGTGTATATATTTCCCTGTTGAAACAGTTAGCGTTGTAGATATTTCCATGTTCATAAAGATAGCGGTGAAGATATTTCCATGTTTATACAGATAGCGGTGAAGATGTATGCATGTTTTCACAGATATCGGTGTAGATATTTCCATGTTCATCCACATGGCTGTGTAGATATATCCATGCTCATACAGATGGCGGTGAAGATATTTCCATGTTCATACAGATAGCGGTGTAGATATTTCCATGTTCATACAGATAGCGTTGTAGATATTTCCATGTTCATACAGATAGCGGTGAATGTATTTCCATGTTCATACAGATAGCGGTGTAGATTTTTCCATGTTCATCCTGATGGCTGTGTAGATATTTTCATGTTCATACAGATAGCGGTGTAAATATTTCCATGTTCATACAGATAGCGGTGTAGATATTTCCATGTTCATCCAGATGGCTGTGTAGATATATCCAGGTTCATACAGATGGCGGTGAAGATATTTCCATGTTCATACAGATGGCGTTGTAGATATTTCCATGTTCATACAGATAGCCTTGCAGATATTGCCATGTTCATACCGATAGCGGTGCTGATACTTCCATGTTTATACAGGTAGCGGTGTACATATTTCCGTGTTTATACAGGTAACGGTGTAGATATTTCCATGTTCATACAGATAGAGGTGTAGATATTTCCATGTTTATACAGATAGCGGTGTAGATATCTACATCTTAATACAGATGGCGGTGTAGATATTTATATGTTCATACAGATGGCGGTGCAGATATTTCCATGTTCATACGGATGGCGGTGAAGATATTTCCATGTTCATTCAGATGGCGGTGTAGATACTTCCATGTTCATACTGATAGTGGTGCTGATATTTCCATGTTTATACAGGTAGCGGTGTAGATATTTCCATGTTTATACAGATAGCGGTGTAGATATTACCATGTTTATACACATAGCGGTGTAGATATTTCCATGTTTATACAGATAGCGGTGTAGATATCTCCATCTTAATACAGATGGCGGTGTAGATATTTATATGTTTATTCAGATGGCGGTGCAGATATTTCCATGTTCATACAGATGGCGGTGTAGATATTTCCATGTTCATACAGATAGCGGTGTAGATATTTTCATGTTCATCCAGATGGCTGTGTAGATATATCCATGTTCATACATATGGCGGTGAAGATATTTCCATATTCATACAGATAGCGGTGTAGATATATGCATGTTCATACAGATAGTGGTGTAGATATTTCCATGTTCATACAGATAGCGGCGCAGATATTTCCATGTTTATGCAGATAGCGGTGTATATATTTCCGTGTTCAAACAGTTAGCGGTTTAGATATTTCCATGTTCATAAAGATAGTGGTGTAGATATTTCCATGTTTATACAGATAGCGGTGAAGATGTATGCATGTTTACACAGATAGCGGTGTAGATATTTCCATGTTCATCCACATGGCTGTGTAGATATATCCATGTTCATACAGATGGCGGTGAAGATATTTCCATGTTCATACAGATAGCGGTTTAGATATTTCCATGTTCATACAGATTGCGGTGTAGATATTTCCATGTTCATACAGATAGCGGTGTATGTATTTCCATGTTCATACATATAGCGGTGTAGATATTTAAATGTTCATACAGATAGCGGTGTAGATATTTCCATGTTCATACAGATAGGGGTGTATGTATTTCCAGGTTCATACAGATAGTGGTGTAGATATTTCCATTTTCATGCAGATACCGGTGTATATATTTCCCTGTTCAAACAGTTAGCGGTGTAGATATTTCCATGTTCATAAAGATAGCGGTGTAGATATTTCCATGTTTATACAGATAGCGGTGAAGATGTATGCATGTTTTCACAGATATCGGTGTAGATATTTCCATGTTCATCCACATGGCTGTGTAGATATATCCATCTTCATGCAGATGGCGGTGAAGATATTTCCATGTTCATACAGATAGCGGTGTAGATAATTCCATGTTCATACAGATAGCGGTGTAGATATTTCCATGTTCATACAGATTGCGGTGTATGTATTTCCATGTTCATACAGATAGCGGTGTAGATATTTCCATGTTCATCCTGATGGCTGTGTAGATATTTCCATGTTCATACAGATAGCGGTGGAAATATTTCCATGTTCATACAGATAGCGGTGTAGATATTTCCATGTTCATCCAGATGGCTGTGTAGATATATCCATGTTCATACAGATGGCGGTGAAGATATTTCCATGTTCATACAGATAGCGTTGTAGATATTTCCATGTTCGTACAGAAAGCGGTGTAGATATTTCCTTGTTCATACAGATAGCGGTGTATGTATTTCCATGTTCATACAGATGGCAGTGTAGATATTTCCATTTTCAAGCAGATAGCGCTGTATATATTTCCATGTTCAAACAGATAGCGGTGTAAATATTTCCATGTTCATACAGATAGTGGTGTAGATATCTCCATCTTAATACAGATGGCGGTGTAGATATTTATATGTTCATACAGATGGCGGTGCAGATATTTCCATGTTCATACAGATGGCGGTGAAGATATTTCCATGTTCATACAGATGGCGGTGTAGATACTTCCATGTTCATACTGATAGCGGTGCTGATATTTCCATGTTTATACAGGTAGCGGTGTAGATATTTCCATGTTTATACAGATAGCGGTGTAGATATTACCATGTTTATACACGTAGCGGTGTAGATATTTCCATGTTTATACAGATAGTGGTGTAGATATCTCCATCTTAATACAGATGGCGGTGTAGATATTTATATGTATATTCAGATGGCGGTGCAGATATTTCCATGTTCATACAGATGGTGGTGTAGATATTTCCATGTTCATACAGATAGCGGTGTAGATATTTCCATTTGTAAAGAGATAGCTGTGTGGATATTCCCATGTATATGCAGATAGCTGTGTAGATATTTCCATTTTCAAGCAGATACCGGTGTATGTACTTCCCTGTTCAAACAGATAGCGGTGTAGATATTTCCATGTTCATACAGATAGTGCTGTAGATATTTCCATGTTCATACAGATAGCGGTGTAGCTATTTCCATGTTCATACAGATAGCGGTGTGGATATTTCCATGTTCATAGAGATAGCGGTGTAGATATTTCCATGTTTATACAGGTAGCGGTGTAGGTATTTCCATGTTTATAGAGATAGCGGTGAAGATGTATGCATGTTTACACAGATAGCGGTGTAGATATTTCCATGTTCATCCAGATGGCTGTGTAGATATATCCATGTTCATACAGATGGCGGTGAAGATATTTCCATGTTCATACAGATAGCGGTGTAGATATTTCCATGTTCATAGAGATAGCGGTGTAGATATTTCCATGTTCATACAGATAGCGGTGTATGTATATCCATGTTCATACAGATAGCGGTGTAGATATTTCCATGTTCATCCTGATGGCTGTGTACATATTTCCATGTTCATACAGATAGCGGTGTAGTTATTTCCATGTTCATACAGATAGCGGTGTAGATATTTCCATGTTCATCCAGATGGCTGTGTACATATATCCATGTTCATACAGATGGCGGTGAACATATTTCCATGTTCATACAGATGGCGTTGTAGATATTTCCATGTTCATACAGATAGCCGTGTAGATATTGGCATGTTCATACCGATAGCGGTGCTGATACTTCCATGTTTATACAGGTAGCGGTGTACATATTTCTGTGTTTTTACAGGTAGCGGTGTAGATATTTCCATGTTCATACAGATAGCGGTGTAGATATTTCCATGTTTATACAGATAGCGGCGTAGATATCTCCTTCTTAATACAGACGGCAGTGTAGATATTTATATGTTCATACAGATGGCGGTGCAGATATTTCCATTTTCATACAGATGGCGGTGTAGATATTTCCATGTTTATAGAGATAGCGGTGTAGTTATTTCCATGTGCAAAGAGATAGCTGTGTAGATATTTCCATGTATATGCAGATAGCTGTGTAGATATTTCCATTTTCATGCAGATAACGGTGTAGATATTTCCATGTTCAAACAGATAGCGGTGTAGATATTTCCATGTTCATACAGATAGCGGTGTGGATATTTCCATGTTTGTACAGATAGCGGTGAAGATGTATGCATGTTTACACAGATAGCGGTGTAGATATTTCCATGTTCATACAGATAGCTGTGTAGATATTTCCATGTTAATCCAGACGGCTGTGTACACATATCCATGTTCATACAGATGGCGGTGAAGATATTTCCATGTTCATACAGATGGCGTTGTAGATATTTCCATGTTCATACAGATAGCCGTGTAGATATTGGCATGTTCATACCGATAGCGGTACTGATCCTTCCATGTTTAAACAGGTAGCGGTGTACATATTTCTGTGTTTATACAGGTAGCGGTGTAGATATTTCCATGTTCATACAGATAGCCGTGTAGATATTTCCATGTTTGTACAGATAGCGGTGTAGATATCTCCTTCTTAATACAGATGGCAGTGTAGATATTTATATGTTCATACAGATGGCGGGGCAGATATTTCCATGTTCATACACACGGCGGTGTAGATATTTCCATGTTCATACCGATAGTGGTGCAGTTATTTCCATGTGTAAAGAGATAGCTGTGTAGATATTTCCATGTATATGCAGATAGCTGTGTAGATATTTCCATTTTCATGCAGATAGCGGTGTATATATTTCCCTGTTCAGACAGTTAGCGGTGTAGATATTTCCATGTTCAGAAAGATAGCGGTGTAGATATTTCCATGTTTATACAGATAGCGGTGAAGATGTATGCATGTTTACACAGATAGCGGTGTAGTTATTTCCATGTTCATCCAGATGGCTGTGTAGATATATCCATGTTCATACAGATGGTGGTGAAGATATTTCCATGTTCATACAGATAGCGGTGTAGATATTTCCATGTTCATACAGAAAGCGGTGTAGATATTTCCTTGTTCATACAGATAGCGGTGTATGTATTTCCATCTTCATACAGATAGCAGGGTAGATATTTCCATTTTCAAGCAGATACCGCTGTATGTATTTCCATGTTCAAACAGATAGCGGTGTAAATATTTCCATGTTCATACAGATAGCGGTGTAGATATTTCCATGTTCATCCAGATGGCTGTGTGGATATATCCATGTTCATACAGATGGCGGTGAAGATATTTCCATGTTCATACAGATGGCGTTGTAGATATTTCCATGTTCATACAGATAGCCGTGTAGATATTGCCATGTTCATACCGATAGGGGAGCTGATACTTCCATGTTTATACAGGTAGCGGTGTAGATATTTCCGTGTTTATACAGGTAACGGTGTAGATATTTCCATGTTCATACAGATAGCGGTGTAGATATTTCCATGTTTATACAGATAGCGGTGTAGATATCTCCTTCTTATTACAGATGGCGGTGTAGAAACTTCCATGTTCATACTGATAGCGGTTCTGATATTTCCATGTTTATACAGGTAGCGGTGTAGATATTTCCATGTTTATACAGATAGCAGTGTAGATATTTCCATGTTTATACACATAGAGGTGTAGATATTTCCATGTCTATACAGATAGCGGTGTAGATATTTCCATGTTTATGCAGATAGTGGTGTAGATATCTCCATCTTAATACAGATGGCGGTGTAGATATTTAAATGTTCATACAGATGGCAGTGCAGATATTTCCATGTTCATACAGATGGCGGTGTAGATATTTCCATGATCGTACAGATAGCGGTGTAGTTATTTCCATGTGTAAAGAGATAGCTGTGTAGATATTTCCATGTATAAGCAGATAGCTGTGTAGATATTTCCGTTTTCATGCAGATAGCGGTGTATATATTTCCCTGTTCAAACAGTTAGTGGTGTAGATATTTCCATGTTCATAAAGATAGCGGTGTAGATATTTCCATGTTCATCCAGATGGCTGTGTAGATATATCCATGTTCATACAGATAGAGGTGAAGATATTTCCATGTTCATACAGATAGCGGAGCAGATATTTCCATGTTCATCCAGATGGCTGTGTAGATATATCCATGTTCATACTGATGGCGGTGAAGATATTTCAATGTTCATACAGATAGCGGTGCAGATATTTCCATGTTCATACAGATAGCGGTGTAGATATTTCCATGTTCATACAGATAGGGGTGTATGTATTTCCATGTTCATACAGATAGTGGTGTAGATATTTCCATTTTCATGCAGATAGCGGTGTATATATTTCCCTGTTGAAACAGTTAGCGTTGTAGATATTTCCATGTTCATAAAGATAGCGGTGAAGATATTTCCATGTTTATACAGATAGCGGTGAAGATGTATGCATGTTTTCACAGATATCGGTGTAGATATTTCCATGTTCATCCACATGGCTGTGTAGATATATCCATGCTCATACAGATGGCGGTGAAGATATTTCCATGTTCATACAGATAGCGGTGTAGATATTTCCATGTTCATACAGATAGCGTTGTAGATATTTCCATGTTCATACAGATAGCGGTGAATGTATTTCCATGTTCATACAGATAGCGGTGTAGATATTTCCATGTTCATCCTGATGGCTGTGTAGATATTTTCATGTTCATACAGATAGCGGTGTAAATATTTCCATGTTCATACAGATAGCGGTGTAGATATTTCCATGTTCATCCAGATGGCTGTGTAGATATATCCAGGTTCATACAGATGGCGGTGAAGATATTTCCATGTTCATACAGATGGCGTTGTAGATATTTCCATGTTCATACAGATAGCCTTGCAGATATTGCCATGTTCATACCGATAGCGGTGCTGATACTTCCATGTTTATACAGGTAGCGGTGTACATATTTCCGTGTTTATACAGGTAACGGTGTAGATATTTCCATGTTCATACAGATAGCGGTGTAGATATTTCCATGTTTATACAGATAGCGGTGTAGATATCTACATCTTAATACAGATGGCGGTGTAGATATTTATATGTTCATACAGATGGCGGTGCAGATATTTCCATGTTCATACGGATGGCGGTGAAGATATTTCCATGTTCATTCAGATGGCGGTGTAGATACTTCCATGTTCATACTGATAGTGGTGCTGATATTTCCATGTTTATACAGGTAGCGGTGTAGATATTTCCATGTTTATACAGATAGCGGTGTAGATATTACCATGTTTATACACATAGCGGTGTAGATATTTCCATGTTTATACAGATAGCGGTGTAGATATCTCCATCTTAATACAGATGGCGGTGTAGATATTTATATGTTTATTCAGATGGCGGTGCAGATATTTCCATGTTCATACAGATGGCGGTGTAGATATTTCCATGTTCATACAGATAGCGGTGTAGATATTTCCATTTATATGCAGATAGCTGTGTAGATATCTCCATCTTAATACAGATGGCGGTGTAGATATTTATATCTTCATACAGATGGCGGAGAGATAGCGGTGCTGATATTTCCATGTTTATACAGATAACTGTGCTGATATTTCCATGTTTATACAGGTAGCGGTGTAGATATTTCCATGTTTATACAGATAGTGGTGTAGATATTTCCATGTTTATACAGATAGCGGTGTAGATATTTCCAAGTTTATACAGATAGATGTGTAGATATCTCCATCTTAATACAGATGGCTGTGTAGATATTTATATGTTCATACAGATGTCGGTGCAGATATTTCCATGTTCATTCAGATGGCGGTGTAGATATTTCCATGTTTATAGAGATAGCGGTGTAGTTATTTCCATGTGTAAAGAGATAGCTGTGTAGATATTCCCATGTATATGCAGATAGCTGTGTAGATATTTCCATTTTCAAGCAGATAGCGGTGTATATACTTCCCTGTTCAAACAGATAGCGGTGTAGATATTTCCATGTTCATACAGATAGTGCTGTAGATATTTCCATGTTCATACAGATAGCGGTGTAGCTATTTCCATGTTCATACAGATAGCGGTGTGGATATTTCCATGTTCATAGAGATAGCGGTGTAGATATTTCCATGTTTATACAGGTAGCGGTGTAGATATTTCCATGTTTATACAGATAGCGGTGAAGATGTATGCATGATTACACAGATAGCGGTGTAGATATTTTCATGTTCATCCAGATGGCTTTGTAGATATTTCCATTTTCATACAGATAGCGGTGTAGATATTTCCATGTTCATCCAGATGGCTGTGTAGATATATCCATGTTCATACAGATGGCGGTGAAGATATTTCCATGTTCATACAGATAGCGGTGCAGATATTTCCATGTTCAAAGAGATAGCGGTGTACATATTTCCATGTTCATACAGATAGCAGTGTAGCTATTTCCATGTTCCTACAGATAGCGGTGTAGATATTTCCATGTTCATCCAGATGGCTGTGTAGATATATCTATGTTCATACATATGGCGGTGAAGATATTTCCATATTCATACAGATAGCGGTGTAGATATATCCATGTTCATACAGATAGTGGTGTAGATATTTCCATGTTCATACAGATAGCGGTGCAGATATTTCCATGTTTATGCAGATAGCGGTGTATATATTTCCGTGTTCAAACAGTTAGCGGTTTAGATATTTCCATGCTCATAAAGATAGCGGTGTAGATATTTCCATGTTTATACAGATAGCGGTGAAGATGTATGCATGTTTACACAGATAGCGGTGTAGATATTTCCATGTTCATCCACATGGCTGTGTAGATATATCCATGTTCATACAGATGGCGGTGAAGATATTTCCATGTTCATACAGATAGCGGTGTAGATATTTCCATGTTCATACAGATAGCGGTGTAGATATTTCCATGTTCATACAGATAGCGGTGTATGTATTTCCATGTTCATACATATAGCGGTGTAGATATTTCCATGTTCATACAGATAGCGGTGTAGATATTTCCATGTTCATACAGATAGGGGTGTATGTATTTCCAGGTTCATACAGATAGTGGTGTAGATATTTCCATTTTCATGCAGATACCGGTGTATATATTTCCCTGTTCAAACAGTTAGCGGTGTAGATATTTCCATGTTCATAAAGATAGCGGTGTAGATATTTCCATGTTTATACAGATAGCGGTGAAGATGTATGCATGTTTTCACAGATATCGGTGTAGATATTTCCATGTTCATCCACATGGCTGTGTAGATATATACATCTTCATACAGATGGCGGCGAAGATATTTCCATGTTCATACAGATAGCGGTGTAGATATTTCCATGTTCATACAGATAGCGGTGTAGTTATTTCCATGTTCATACAGATTGCGGTGTATGTATTTCCATGTTCATACAGATAGCGGTGTAGATATTTCCATGTTCATACAGATTGCGGTGTATGTATTTCCATGTTCATACAGATAGCGGTGTAGATATTTCCATGTTCATCCTGATGGCTGTGTAGATATTTCCATGTTCATACAGATAGCGGTGGAAATATTTCCATGTTCATACAGATAGCGGTGTAGATATTTCCATGTTCATCCAGATGGCTGTGTAGATATATCCATGTTCATACAGATGGCGGTGAAGATATTTCCATGTTCATACAGATAGCGTTGTAGATATTTCCATGTTCGTACAGAAAGCGGTGTAGATATTTCCTTGTTCATACAGATAGCGGTGTATGTATTTCCATGTTCATACAGATGGCAGTGTAGATATTTCCATTTTCAAGCAGATAGCGCTGTATATATTTCCATGTTCAAACAGATAGCGGTGTAAATATTTCCATGTTCATACAGATAGTGGTGTAGATATCTCCATCTTAATACAGATGGCGGTGTAGATATTTATATGTTCATACAGATGGCGGTGCAGATATTTCCATGTTCATACAGATGGCGGTGAAGATATTTCCATGTTCATACAGATGGCGGTGTAGATACTTCCATGTTCATACTGATAGCGGTGCTGATATTTCCATGTTTATACAGGTAGCGGTGTAGATATTTCCATGTTTATACAGATAGCGGTGTAGATATTACCATGTTTATACACGTAGCGGTGTAGATATTTCCATGTTTATACAGATAGTGGTGTAGATATCTCCATCTTAATACAGATGGCGGTGTAGATATTTATATGTATATTCAGATGGCGGTGCAGATATTTCCATGTTCATACAGATGGTGGTGTAGATATTTCCATGTTCATACAGATAGCGGTGTAGATATTTCCATTTGTAAAGAGATAGCTGTGTGGATATTCCCATGTATATGCAGATAGCTGTGTAGATATTTCCATTTTCAAGCAGATACCGGTGTATGTACTTCCCTGTTCAAACAGATAGCGGTGTAGATATTTCCATGTTCATACAGATAGTGCTGTAGATATTTTCATGTTCATACAGATAGCGGTGTAGCTATTTCCATGTTCATACAGATAGCGGTGTGGATATTTCCATGTTCATAGAGATAGCGGTGTAGATATTTCCATGTTTATACAGGTAGCGGTGTAGGTATTTCCATGTTTATAGAGATAGCGGTGAAGATGTATGCATGTTTACACAGATAGCGGTGTAGATATTTCCATGTTCATCCAGATGGCTGTGTAGATATATCCATGTTCATACAGATGGCGGTGAAGATATTTCCATGTTCATACAGATAGCGGTGTAGATATTTCCATGTTCATAGAGATAGCGGTGTAGATATTTCCATGTTCATACAGATAGCGGTGTATGTATATCCATGTTCATACAGATAGCGGTGTAGATATTTCCATGTTCATCCTGATGGCTGTGTACATATTTCCATGTTCATACAGATAGCGGTGTAGTTATTTCCATGTTCATACAGATAGCGGTGTAGATATTTCCATGTTCATCCAGATGGCTGTGTACATATATCCATGTTCATACAGATGGCGGTGAACATATTTCCATGTTCATACAGATGGCGTTGTAGATATTTCCATGTTCATACAGATAGCCGTGTAGATATTGGCATGTTCATACCGATAGCGGTGCTGATACTTCCATGTTTATACAGGTAGCGGTGTACATATTTCTGTGTTTTTACAGGTAGCGGTGTAGATATTTCCATGTTCATACAGATAGCGGTGTAGATATTTCCATGTTTATACAGATAGTGGCGTAGATATCTCCTTCTTAATACAGACGGCAGTGTAGATATTTATATGTTCATACAGATGGCGGTGCAGATATTTCCATTTTCATACAGATGGCGGTGTAGATATTTCCATGTTTATAGAGATAGCGGTGTAGTTATTTCCATGTGCAAAGAGATAGCTGTGTAGATATTTCCATGTATATGCAGATAGCTGTGTAGATATTTCCATTTTCATGCAGATAACGGTGTAGATATTTCCATGTTCAAACAGATAGCGGTGTAGATATTTCCATGTTCATACAGATAGCGGTGTGGATATTTCCATGTTTGTACAGATAGCGGTGAAGATGTATGCATGTTTACACAGATAGCGGTGTAGATATTTCCATGTTCATACAGATAGCTGTGTAGATATTTCCATGTTAATCCAGACGGCTGTGTACACATATCCATGTTCATACAGATGGCGGTGAAGATATTTCCATGTTCATACAGATGGCGTTGTAGATATTTCCATGTTCATACAGATAGCCGTGTAGATATTGGCATGTTCATACCGATAGCGGTACTGATCCTTCCATGTTTAAACAGGTAGCGGTGTACATATTTCTGTGTTTATACAGGTAGCGGTGTAGATATTTCCATGTTCATACAGATAGCCGTGTAGATATTTCCATGTTTGTACAGATAGCGGTGTAGATATCTCCTTCTTAATACAGATGGCAGTGTAGATATTTATATGTTCATACAGATGGCGGGGCAGATATTTCCATGTTCATACACACGGCGGTGTAGATATTTCCATGTTCATACAGATAGTGGTGCAGTTATTTCCATGTGTAAAGAGATAGCTGTGTAGATATTTCCATGTATATGCAGATAGCTGTGTAGATATTTCCATTTTCATGCAGATAGCGGTGTATATATTTCCCTGTTCAAACAGTTAGCGGTGTAGATATTTCCATGTTCAGAAAGATAGCGGTGTAGATATTTCCATGTTTATACAGATAGCGGTGAAGATGTATGCATGTTTACACAGATAGCGGTGTAGTTATTTCCATGTTCATCCAGATGGCTGTGTAGATATATCCATGTTCATACAGATGGTGGTGAAGATATTTCCATGTTCATACAGATAGCGGTGTAGATATTTCCATGTTCATACAGAAAGCGGTGTAGATATTTCCTTGTTCATACAGATAGCGGTGTATGTATTTCCATCTTCATACAGATAGCTGTGTAGATATTTCCATTTTCAAGCAGATACCGCTGTATGTATTTCCATGTTCAAACAGATAGCGGTGTAAATATTTCCATGTTCATACAGATAGCGGTGTAGATATTTCCATGTTCATCCAGATGGCTGTGTAGATATATCCATGTTCATACAGATGGCGGTGAAGATATTTCCATGTTCATACAGATGGCGTTGTAGATATTTCCATGTTCATACAGATAGCCGTGTAGATATTGCCATGTTCATACCGATAGGGGAGCTGATACTTCCATGTTTATACAGGTAGCGGTGTAGATATTTCCGTGTTTATACAGGTAACGGTGTAGATATTTCCATGTTCATACAGATAGCGGTGTAGATATTTCCATGTTTATACAGATAGCGGTGTAGATATCTCCTTCTTATTACAGATGGCGGTGTAGAAACTTCCATGTTCATACTGATAGCGGTTCTGATATTTCCATGTTTATACAGGTAGCGGTGTAGATATTTCCATGTTTATACAGATAGCAGTGTAGATATTTCCATGTTTATACACATAGAGGTGTAGATATTTCCATGTCTATACAGATAGCGGTGTAGATATTTCCATGTTTATGCAGATAGTGGTGTAGATATCTCCATCTTAATACAGATGGCGGTGTAGATATTTAAATGTTCATACAGATGGCAGTGCAGATATTTCCATGTTCATACAGATGGCGGTGTAGATATTTCCATGATCGTACAGATAGCGGTGTAGTTATTTCCATGTGTAAAGAGATAGCTGTGTAGATATTTCCATGTATAAGCAGATAGCTGTGTAGATATTTCCGTTTTCATGCAGATAGCGGTGTATATATTTCCCTGTTCAAACAGTTAGTGGTGTAGATATTTCCATGTTCATAAAGATAGCGGTGTAGATATTTCCATGTTCATCCAGATGGCTGTGTAGATATATCCATGTTCATACAGATAGAGGTGAAGATATTTCCATGTTCATACAGATAGCGGAGCAGATATTTCCATGTTCATCCAGATGGCTGTGTAGATATATCCATGTTCATACTGATGGCGGTGAAGATATTTCAATGTTCATACAGATAGCGGTGCAGATATTTCCATGTTCATACAGATAGCGGTGTAGATATTTCCATGTTCATACAGATAGGGGTGTATGTATTTCCATGTTCATACAGATAGTGGTGTAGATATTTCCATTTTCATGCAGATAGCGGTGTATATATTTCCCTGTTGAAACAGTTAGCGGTGTAGATATTTCCATGTTCATAAAGATAGCGGTGTAGATATTTCCATGTTTATACAGATAGCGGTGAAGATGTATGCATGTTTTCACAGATATCGGTGTAGATATTTCCATGTTCATCCACATGGCTGTGTAGATACATCCATGCTCATACAGATGGCGGTGAAGATATTTCCATGTTCATACAGATAGCGGTGTAGATATTTCCATGTTCATACAGATAGCGTTGTAGATATTTCCATGTTCATACAGATAGCGGTGAATGTATTTCCATGTTCATACAGATAGCGGTGTAGATATTTCCATGTTCATCCTGATGGCTGTGTAGATATTTTCATGTTCATACAGATAGCGGTGTAAATATTTCCATGTTCATACAGATAGCGGTGTAGATATTTCCATGTTCATCCAGATGGCTGTGTAGATATATCCATGTTCATACAGATGGCGGTGAAGATATTTCCATGTTCATACAGATGGCGTTGTAGATATTTCCATGTTCATACAGATAGCCTTGCAGATATTGCCATGTTCATACCGATAGCGGTGCTGATACTTCCATGTTTATACAGGTAGCGGTGTACATATTTCCGTGTTTATACAGGTAACGGTGTAGATATTTCCATGTTCATACAGATAGCGGTGTAGATATTTCCATGTTTATACAGATAGCGGTGTAGATATCTACATCTTAATACAGATGGCGGTGTAGATATTTATATGTTCATACAGATGGCGGTGCAGATATTTCCATGTTCATACGGATGGCGGTGAAGATATTTCCATGTTCATTCAGATGGCGGTGTAGATACTTCCATGTTCATACTGATAGTGGTGCTGATATTTCCATGTTTATACAGATAGCGGTGTAGATATTACCATGTTTATACACATAGCGGTGTAGATATTTCCATGTTTATACAGATAGCGGTGTAGATATCTCCATCTTAATACAGATGGCGGTGTAGATATTTATATGTTTATTCAGATGGCGGTGCAGATATTTCCATGTTCATACAGATGGCGGTGTAGATATTTCCATGTTCATACAGATAGCGGTGTAGATATTTCCATTTATATGCAGATAGCTGTGTAGATATCTCCATCTTAATACAGATGGCGGTGTAGATATTTATATCTTCATACAGATGGCGGAGAGATAGCGGTGCTGATATTTCCATGTTTATACAGATAACTGTGCTGATATTTCCATGTTTATACAGGTAGCGGTGTAGATATTTCCATGTTTATACAGATAGTGGTGTAGATATTTCCATGTTTATACAGATAGCGGTGTAGATATTTCCAAGTTTATACAGATAGATGTGTAGATATCTCCTTCTTAATACAGATGGCTGTGTAGATATTTATATGTTCATACAGATGTCGGTGCAGATATTTCCATGTTCCTTCAGATGGCGGTGTAGATATTTCCATGTTTATAGAGATAGCGGTGTAGTTATTTCCATGTGTAAAGAGATAGCTGTGTAGATATTCCCATGTATATGCAGATAGCTGTGTAGATATTTCCATTTTCAAGCAGATAGCGGTGTATATACTTCCCTGTTCAAACAGATAGCGGTGTAGATATTTCCATGTTCATACAGATAGTGCTGTAGATATTTCCATGTTCATACAGATAGCGGTGTAGCTATTTCCATGTTCATACAGATAGCGGTGTGGATATTTCCATGTTCATAGAGATAGCGGTGTAGATATTTCCATGTTTATACAGGTAGCGGTGTAGATATTTCCATGTTTATACAGATAGCGGTGAAGATATATGCATGATTACACAGATAGCGGTGTAGATATTTTCATGTTCATCCAGATGGCTTTGTAGATATTTCCATTTTCATACAGATAGCGGTGTAGATATTTCCATGTTCATCCAGATGGCTGTGTAGATATATCCATGTTCATACAGATGGCGGTGAAGATATTTCCATGTTCATACAGATAGCGGTGCAGATATTTCCATGTTCAAAGAGATAGCGGTGTACATATTTCCATGTTCATACAGATAGCAGTGTAGCTATTTCCATGTTCCTACAGATAGCGGTGTAGATATTTCCATGTTCATCCAGATGGCTGTGTAGATATATCTATGTTCATACATATGGCGGTGAAGATATTTCCATATTCATACAGATAGCGGTGTAGATATATCCATGTTCATACAGATAGTGGTGTAGATATTTCCATGTTCATACAGATAGCGGTGCAGATATTTCCATGTTTATGCAGATAGCGGTGTATATATTTCCGTGTTCAAACAGTTAGCGGTTTAGATATTTCCATGCTCATAAAGATAGCGGTGTAGATATTTCCATGTTTATACAGATAGCGGTGAAGATGTATGCATGTTTACACAGATAGCGGTGTAGATATTTCCATGTTCATCCACATGGCTGTGTAGATATATCCATGTTCATACAGATGGCGGTGAAGATATTTCCATGTTCATACAGATAGCGGTGTAGATATTTCCATGTTCATACAGATAGCGGTGTAGATATTTCCATGTTCATACAGATAGCGGTGTATGTATTTCCATGTTCATACATATAGCGGTGTAGATATTTCCATGTTCATACAGATAGCGGTGTAGATATTTCCATGTTCATACAGATAGGGGTGTATGTATTTCCAGGTTCATACAGATAGTGGTGTAGATATTTCCATTTTCATGCAGATACCGGTGTATATATTTCCCTGTTCAAACAGTTAGCGGTGTAGATATTTCCATGTTCATAAAGATAGCGGTGTAGATATTTCCATGTTTATACAGATAGCGGTGAAGATGTATGCATGTTTTCACAGATATCGGTGTAGATATTTCCATGTTCATCCACATGGCTGTGTAGATATATACATCTTCATACAGATGGCGGCGAAGATATTTCCATGTTCATACAGATAGCGGTGTAGATATTTCCATGTTCATACAGATAGCGGTGTAGTTATTTCCATGTTCATACAGATTGCGGTGTATGTATTTCCATGTTCATACAGATAGCGGTGTAGATATTTCCATGTTCATCCTGATGGCTGTGTAGATATTTCCATGTTCATACAGATAGCGGTGTAGATATTTCCATGTTCATCCTGATGGCTGTGTAGATATTTCCATGTTCATACAGATAGCGGTGTAAATATTTCCATGTTCATACAGATAGCGGTGTAGATATTTCCATGTTCATCCAGATGGCTGTGTAGATATATCCATGTTCATACAGATGGCGGTGAAGATATTTCCATGTTCATACAGATAGCGGTGTAGGTATTTCCATGTTCATACAGAAAGCGGTGTAGATATTTCCTTGTTCATACAGATAGCGGTGTATGTATTTCCATGTTCATACAGATAGCAGTGTAGATATTTCCATTTTCAAGCAGATAGCGCTGTATATATTTCCATGTTCAAACAGATAGCGGTGTAAATATTTCCATGTTCATACAGATAGCGGTGTAGATATTTCCATGTTCTTCCAGATGGCTGTGTAGATATATCCATGTTCATACAGATGGCGGTGAAGATATTTCCATGTTCATACAGATGGCTTTGTAGATATTTCCATGTTCATACAGATAGCCGTGTAGATATTGCCATGTTCATACCGATAGCGGTGCTGATACTTCCATGTTTATACAGGTAGCGGTGTACTTATTTCCGTGTTTATACAGGTAACGGTGTAGATATATCCATGTTCATACAGATAGCGGTGTAGATATTTCCATGCTTATACAGACAGCGGTGTAGATATCTCCTTCTTAATACAGATGGCGGTGTAGATATTTATATGTTCATACAGATGGCGGTGCAGATATTTCCATGTTCATTCAGATGGCGGTGTAGATATTTCCATGTTTATAGAGATAGCGGTGTAGTTATTTCCATGTGTAAAGAGATAGCTGTGTAGATATTCCCATGTATATGCAGATAGCTGTGTAGATATTTCCATTTTCAAGCAGATAGCGGTGTATATACTTCCCTGTTCAAACAGATAGCGGTGTAGATATTTCCATGTTCATACAGATAGTGCTGTAGATATTTCCATGTTCATACAGATAGCGGTGTAGCTATTTCCATGTTCATACAGATAGCGGTGTGGATATTTCCATGTTCATAGAGATAGCGGTGTAGATATTTCCATGTTTATACAGGTAGCGGTGTAGATATTTCCATGTTTATACAGATAGCGGTGAAGATGTATGCATGATTACACAGATAGCGGTGTAGATATTTTCATGTTCATCCAGATGGCTTTGTAGATATTTCCATTTTCATACAGATAGCGGTGTAGATATTTCCATGTTCATCCAGATGGCTGTGTAGATATATCCATGTTCATACAGATGGCGGTGAAGATATTTCCATGTTCATACAGATAGCGGTGCAGATATTTCCATGTTCAAAGAGATAGCGGTGTACATATTTCCATGTTCATACAGATAGCAGTGTAGCTATTTCCATGTTCCTACAGATAGCGGTGTAGATATTTCCATGTTCATCCAGATGGCTGTGTAGATATATCTATGTTCATACATATGGCGGTGAAGATATTTCCATATTCATACAGATAGCGGTGTAGATATATCCATGTTCATACAGATAGTGGTGTAGATATTTCCATGTTCATACAGATAGCGGTGCAGATATTTCCATGTTTATGCAGATAGCGGTGTATATATTTCCGTGTTCAAACAGTTAGCGGTTTAGATATTTCCATGCTCATAAAGATAGCGGTGTAGATATTTCCATGTTTATACAGATAGCGGTGAAGATGTATGCATGTTTACACAGATAGCGGTGTAGATATTTCCATGTTCATCCACATGGCTGTGTAGATATATCCATGTTCATACAGATGGCGGTGAAGATATTTCCATGTTCATACAGATAGCGGTGTAGATATTTCCATGTTCATACAGATAGCGGTGTAGATATTTCCATGTTCATACAGATAGCGGTGTATGTATTTCCATGTTCATACATATAGCGGTGTAGATATTTCCATGTTCATACAGATAGCGGTGTAGATATTTCCATGTTCATACAGATAGGGGTGTATGTATTTCCAGGTTCATACAGATAGTGGTGTAGATATTTCCATTTTCATGCAGATACCGGTGTATATATTTCCCTGTTCAAACAGTTAGCGGTGTAGATATTTCCATGTTCATAAAGATAGCGGTGTAGATATTTCCATGTTTATACAGATAGCGGTGAAGATGTATGCATGTTTTCACAGATATCGGTGTAGATATTTCCATGTTCATCCACATGGCTGTGTAGATATATACATCTTCATACAGATGGCGGCGAAGATATTTCCATGTTCATACAGATAGCGGTGTAGATATTTCCATGTTCATACAGATAGCGGTGTAGTTATTTCCATGTTCATACAGATTGCGGTGTATGTATTTCCATGTTCATACAGATAGCGGTGTAGATATTTCCATGTTCATCCTGATGGCTGTGTAGATATTTCCATGTTCATACAGATAGCGGTGTAGATATTTCCATGTTCATCCTGATGGCTGTGTAGATATTTCCATGTTCATACAGATAGCGGTGTAAATATTTCCATGTTCATACAGATAGCGGTGTAGATATTTCCATGTTCATCCAGATGGCTGTGTAGATATATCCATGTTCATACAGATGGCGGTGAAGATATTTCCATGTTCATACAGATAGCGGTGTAGGTATTTCCATGTTCATACAGAAAGCGGTGTAGATATTTCCTTGTTCATACAGATAGCGGTGTATGTATTTCCATGTTCATACAGATAGCAGTGTAGATATTTCCATTTTCAAGCAGATAGCGCTGTATATATTTCCATGTTCAAACAGATAGCGGTGTAAATATTTCCATGTTCATACAGATAGCGGTGTAGATATTTCCATGTTCTTCCAGATGGCTGTGTAGATATATCCATGTTCATACAGATGGCGGTGAAGATATTTCCATGTTCATACAGATGGCTTTGTAGATATTTCCATGTTCATACAGATAGCCGTGTAGATATTGCCATGTTCATACCGATAGCGGTGCTGATACTTCCATGTTTATACAGGTAGCGGTGTACTTATTTCCGTGTTTATACAGGTAACGGTGTAGATATATCCATGTTCATACAGATAGCGGTGTAGATATTTCCATGCTTATACAGACAGCGGTGTAGATATCTCCTTCTTAATACAGATGGCGGTGTAGATATTTATATGTTCATACAGATGGCGGTGCAGATATTTCCATGTTCATTCAGATGGCGGTGTAGATATTTCCATGTTTATAGAGATAGCGGTGTAGTTATTTCCATGTGTAAAGAGATAGCTGTGTAGATATTCCCATGTATATGCAGATAGCTGTGTAGATATTTCCATTTTCAAGCAGATAGCGGTGTATATACTTCCCTGTTCAAACAGATAGCGGTGTAGATATTTCCATGTTCATACAGATAGTGCTGTAGATATTTCCATGTTCATACAGATAGCGGTGTAGCTATTTCCATGTTCATACAGATAGCGGTGTGGATATTTCCATGTTCATAGAGATAGCGGTGTAGATATTTCCATGTTTATACAGGTAGCGGTGTAGATATTTCCATGTTTATACAGATAGCGGTGAAGATGTATGCATGATTACACAGATAGCGGTGTAGATATTTTCATGTTCATCCAGATGGCTTTGTAGATATTTCCATTTTCATACAGATAGCGGTGTAGATATTTCCATGTTCATCCAGATGGCTGTGTAGATATATCCATGTTCATACAGATGGCGGTGAAGATATTTCCATGTTCATACAGATAGCGGTGCAGATATTTCCATGTTCAAAGAGATAGCGGTGTACATATTTCCATGTTCATACAGATAGCAGTGTAGCTATTTCCATGTTCCTACAGATAGCGGTGTAGATATTTCCATGTTCATCCAGATGGCTGTGTAGATATATCTATGTTCATACATATGGCGGTGAAGATATTTCCATATTCATACAGATAGCGGTGTAGATATATCCATGTTCATACAGATAGTGGTGTAGATATTTCCATGTTCATACAGATAGCGGTGCAGATATTTCCATGTTTATGCAGATAGCGGTGTATATATTTCCGTGTTCAAACAGTTAGCGGTTTAGATATTTCCATGCTCATAAAGATAGCGGTGTAGATATTTCCATGTTTATACAGATAGCGGTGAAGATGTATGCATGTTTACACAGATAGCGGTGTAGATATTTCCATGTTCATCCACATGGCTGTGTAGATATATCCATGTTCATACAGATGGCGGTGAAGATATTTCCATGTTCATACAGATAGCGGTGTAGATATTTCCATGTTCATACAGATAGCGGTGTAGATATTTCCATGTTCATACAGATAGCGGTGTATGTATTTCCATGTTCATACATATAGCGGTGTAGATATTTCCATGTTCATACAGATAGCGGTGTAGATATTTCCATGTTCATACAGATAGGGGTGTATGTATTTCCAGGTTCATACAGATAGTGGTGTAGATATTTCCATTTTCATGCAGATACCGGTGTATATATTTCCCTGTTCAAACAGTTAGCGGTGTAGATATTTCCATGTTCATAAAGATAGCGGTGTAGATATTTCCATGTTTATACAGATAGCGGTGAAGATGTATGCATGTTTTCACAGATATCGGTGTAGATATTTCCATGTTCATCCACATGGCTGTGTAGATATATACATCTTCATACAGATGGCGGCGAAGATATTTCCATGTTCATACACATAGCGGTGTAGATATTTCCATGTTCATACAGATAGCGGTGTAGTTATTTCCATGTTCATACAGATTGCGGTGTATGTATTTCCATGTTCATACAGATAGCGGTGTAGATATTTCCATGTTCATCCTGATGGCTGTGTAGATATTTCCATGTTCATACAGATAGCGGTGTAGATATTTCCATGTTCATCCTGATGGCTGTGTAGATATTTCCATGTTCATACAGATAGCGGTGTAAATATTTCCATGTTCATACAGATAGCGGTGTAGATATTTCCATGTTCATCCAGATGGCTGTGTAGATATATCCATGTTCATACAGATGGCGGTGAAGATATTTCCATGTTCATACAGATAGCGGTGTAGGTATTTCCATGTTCATACAGAAAGCGGTGTAGATATTTCCTTGTTCATACAGATAGCGGTGTATGTATTTCCATGTTCATACAGATAGCAGTGTAGATATTTCCATTTTCAAGCAGATAGCGCTGTATATATTTCCATGTTCAAACAGATAGCGGTGTAAATATTTCCATGTTCATACAGATAGCGGTGTAGATATTTCCATGTTCTTCCAGATGGCTGTGTAGATATATCCAGGTTCATACAGATGGCGGTGAAGATATTTCCATGTTCATACAGATGGCTTTGTAGATATTTCCATGTTCATACAGATTGCCGTGTAGATATTGCCATGTTCATACCGATAGCGGTGCTGATACTTCCATGTTTATACAGGTAGCGGTGTACTTATTTCCGTGTTTATACAGGTAACGGTGTAGATATATCCATGTTCATACAGATAGCGGTGTAGATATTTCCATGCTTATACAGACAGCGGTGTAGATATCTCCTTCTTAATACAGATGGCGGTGTAGATATTTATATGTTCATACAGATGGCGGTGCAGATATTTCCATGTTCATTCAGATGGCGGTGTAGATATTTCCATGTTTATAGAGATAGCGGTGTAGTTATTTCCATGTGTAAAGAGATAGCTGTGTAGATATTCCCATGTATATGCAGATAGCTGTGTAGATATTTCCATTTTCAAGCAGATAGCGGTGTATATACTTCCCTGTTCAAACAGATAGCGGTGTAGATATTTCCATGTTCATACAGATAGTGCTGTAGATATTTCCATGTTCATACAGATAGCGGTGTAGCTATTTCCATGTTCATACAGATAGCGGTGTGGATATTTCCATGTTCATAGAGATAGCGGTGTAGATATTTCCATGTTTATACAGGTAGCGGTGTAGATATTTCCATGTTTATACAGATAGCGGTGAAGATGTATGCATGATTACACAGATAGCGGTGTAGATATTTTCATGTTCATCCAGATGGCTTTGTAGATATTTCCATTTTCATACAGATAGCGGTGTAGATATTTCCATGTTCATCCAGATGGCTGTGTAGATATATCCATGTTCATACAGATGGCGGTGAAGATATTTCCATGTTCATACAGATAGCGGTGCAGATATTTCCATGTTCAAAGAGATAGCGGTGTACATATTTCCATGTTCATACAGATAGCAGTGTAGCTATTTCCATGTTCCTACAGATAGCGGTGTAGATATTTCCATGTTCATCCAGATGGCTGTGTAGATATATCTATGTTCATACATATGGCGGTGAAGATATTTCCATATTCATACAGATAGCGGTGTAGATATATCCATGTTCATACAGATAGTGGTGTAGATATTTCCATGTTCATACAGATAGCGGTGCAGATATTTCCATGTTTATGCAGATAGCGGTGTATATATTTCCGTGTTCAAACAGTTAGCGGTTTAGATATTTCCATGCTCATAAAGATAGCGGTGTAGATATTTCCATGTTTATACAGATAGCGGTGAAGATGTATGCATGTTTACACAGATAGCGGTGTAGATATTTCCATGTTCATCCACATGGCTGTGTAGATATATCCATGTTCATACAGATGGCGGTGAAGATATTTCCATGTTCATACAGATAGCGGTGTAGATATTTCCATGTTCATACAGATAGCGGTGTAGATATTTCCATGTTCATACAGATAGCGGTGTATGTATTTCCATGTTCATACATATAGCGGTGTAGATATTTCCATGTTCATACAGATAGCGGTGTAGATATTTCCATGTTCATACAGATAGGGGTGTATGTATTTCCAGGTTCATACAGATAGTGGTGTAGATATTTCCATTTTCATGCAGATACCGGTGTATATATTTCCCTGTTCAAACAGTTAGCGGTGTAGATATTTCCATGTTCATAAAGATAGCGGTGTAGATATTTCCATGTTTATACAGATAGCGGTGAAGATGTATGCATGTTTTCACAGATATCGGTGTAGATATTTCCATGTTCATCCACATGGCTGTGTAGATATATACATCTTCATACAGATGGCGGCGAAGATATTTCCATGTTCATACAGATAGCGGTGTAGATATTTCCATGTTCATACAGATAGCGGTGTAGTTATTTCCATGTTCATACAGATTGCGGTGTATGTATTTCCATGTTCATACAGATAGCGGTGTAGATATTTCCATGTTCATCCTGATGGCTGTGTAGATATTTCCATGTTCATACAGATAGCGGTGTAGATATTTCCATGTTCATCCTGATGGCTGTGTAGATATTTCCATGTTCATACAGATAGCGGTGTAAATATTTCCATGTTCATACAGATAGCGGTGTAGATATTTCCATGTTCATCCAGATGGCTGTGTAGATATATCCATGTTCATACAGATGGCGGTGAAGATATTTCCATGTTCATACAGATAGCGGTGTAGGTATTTCCATATTCATACAGAAAGCGGTGTAGATATTTCCTTGTTCATACAGATAGCGGTGTATGTATTTCCATGTTCATACAGATAGCAGTGTAGATATTTCCATTTTCAAGCAGATAGCGCTGTATATATTTCCATGTTCAAACAGATAGCGGTGTAAATATTTCCATGTTCATACAGATAGCGGTGTAGATATTTCCATGTTCTTCCAGATGGCTGTGTAGATATATCCAGGTTCATACAGATGGCGGTGAAGATATTTCCATGTTCATACAGATGGCTTTGTAGATATTTCCATGTTCATACAGATAGCCGTGTAGATATTGCCATGTTCATACCGATAGCGGTGCTGATACTTCCATGTTTATACAGGTAGCGGTGTACTTATTTCCGTGTTTATACAGGTAACGGTGTAGATATATCCATGTTCATACAGATAGCGGTGTAGATATTTCCATGCTTATACAGACAGCGGTGTAGATATCTCCTTCTTAATACAGATGGCGGTGTAGATATTTATATGTTCATACAGATGGCGGTGCAGATATTTCCATGTTCATTCAGATGGCGGTGTAGATATTTCCATGTTTATAGAGATAGCGGTGTAGTTATTTCCATGTGTAAAGAGATAGCTGTGTAGATATTCCCATGTATATGCAGATAGCTGTGTAGATATTTCCATTTTCAAGCAGATAGCGGTGTATATACTTCCCTGTTCAAACAGATAGCGGTGTAGATATTTCCATGTTCATACAGATAGTGCTGTAGATATTTCCATGTTCATACAGATAGCGGTGTAGCTATTTCCATGTTCATACAGATAGCGGTGTGGATATTTCCATGTTCATAGAGATAGCGGTGTAGATATTTCCATGTTTATACAGGTAGCGGTGTAGATATTTCCATGTTTATCCAGATAGCGGTGAAGATGTATGCATGATTACACAGATAGCGGTGTAGATATTTTCATGTTCATCCAGATGGCTTTGTAGATATTTCCATTTTCATACAGATAGCGGTGTAGATATTTCCATGTTCATCCAGATGGCTGTGTAGATATATCCATGTTCATACAGATGGCGGTGAAGATATTTCCATGTTCATACAGATAGCGGTGCAGATATTTCCATGTTCAAAGAGATAGCGGTGTACATATTTCCATGTTCATACAGATAGCAGTGTAGCTATTTCCATGTTCCTACAGATAGCGGTGTAGATATTTCCATGTTCATCCAGATGGCTGTGTAGATATATCTATGTTCATACATATGGCGGTGAAGATATTTCCATATTCATACAGATAGCGGTGTAGATATATCCATGTTCATACAGATAGTGGTGTAGATATTTCCATGTTCATACAGATAGCGGTGCAGATATTTCCATGTTTATGCAGATAGCGGTGTATATATTTCCGTGTTCAAACAGTTAGCGGTTTAGATATTTCCATGCTCATAAAGATAGCGGTGTAGATATTTCCATGTTTATACAGATAGTCGTGAAGATGTATGCATGTTTACACAGATAGCGGTGTAGATATTTCCATGTTCATCCACATGGCTGTGTAGATATATCCATGTTCATACAGATGGCGGTGAAGATATTTCCATGTTCATACAGATAGCGGTGTAGATATTTCCATTTTCATACAGATAGCGGTGTAGATATTTCCATGTTCATACAGATAGCGGTGTATGTATTTCCATGTTCATACATATAGCGGTGTAGATATTTCCATGTTCATACAGATAGCGGTGTAGATATTTCCATGTTCATACAGATAGGGGTGTATGTATTTCCAGGTTCATACAGATAGTGGTGTAGATATTTCCATTTTCATGCAGATACCGGTGTATATATTTCCCTGTTCAAACAGTTAGCGGTGTAGATATTTCCATGTCCATAAAGATAGCGGTGTAGATATTTCCATGTTTATACAGATAGCGGTGAAGATGTATGCATGTTTTCACAGATATCGGTGTAGATATTTCCATGTTCATCCACATGGCTGTGTAGATATATACATCTTCATACAGATGGCGGCGAAGATATTTCCATGTTCATACAGATAGCGGTGTAGATATTTCCATGTTCATACAGATAGCGGTGTAGTTATTTCCATGTTCATACAGATTGCGGTGTATGTATTTCCATGTTCATACAGATAGCGGTGTAGATATTTCCATGTTCATCCTGATGGCTGTGTAGATATTTCCATGTTCATACAGATAGCGGTGTAGATATTTCCATGTTCATCCTGATGGCTGTGTAGATATTTCCATGTTCATACAGATAGCGGTGTAAATATTTCCATGTTCATACAGATAGCGGTGTAGATATTTCCATGTTCATCCAGATGGCTGTGTAGATATATCCATGTTCATACAGATGGCGGTGAAGATATTTCCATGTTCATACAGATAGCGGTGTAGGTATTTCCATGTTCATACAGAAAGCGGTGTAGATATTTCCTTGTTCATACAGATAGCGGTGTATGTATTTCCATGTTCATACAGATAGCAGTGTAGATATTTCCATTTTCAAGCAGATAGCGCTGTATATATTTCCATGTTCAAACAGATAGCGGTGTAAATATTTCCATGTTCATACAGATAGCGGTGTAGATATTTCCATGTTCTTCCAGATGGCTGTGTAGATATATCCATGTTCATACAGATGGCGGTGAAGATATTTCCATGTTCATACAGATGGCTTTGTAGATATTTCCATGTTCATACAGATAGCCGTGTAGATATTGCCATGTTCATACCGATAGCGGTGCTGATACTTCCATGTTTATACAGGTAGCGGTGTACTTATTTCCGTGTTTATACAGGTAACGGTGCAGATATATCCATGTTCATACAGATAGCGGTGTAGATATTTCCATGCTTATACAGACAGCGGTGTAGATATCTCCTTCTTAATACAGATGGCGGTGTAGATATTTATATGTTCATACAGATGGCGGTGCAGATATTTCCATGTTCATACAGATGGTGGTGTAGTTATTTCCATGTTTATAGAGATAGCGGTGTAGTTATTTCCATGTGCAAAGAGATAGCTGTGTAGATATTTCCATGTATATGCAGATAGCTGTGTAGATATTTCCATTTTCATGCAGATTGCGGTGTAGATATTTCCATGTTCAAACAGATAGCGGTGTAGATATTTCCATGTTCATACAGATAGCGGTGTGGATATTTCCATGTTTATACAGATAGCGGAGAAGATGTATGCATGTTTACACAGATAGAGGTGTAGATATTTCCATGTTCATACAGATAGCGGTGTAGATATTTCCATGTTCATCCAGACGGCTGTGTAGACATATCCATGTTCATACAGATGGCGGTGAAGATATTTCCATGTTCATACAGATGGCTATGTAGATATATCCATGTTCATACAGATGACGGTGAAGATTTTTCCATGTTCACGGATGGCGGTGTAGATATTTCCATGTTCATACAGATAGCGGTGCTTATATTTCCATGTTTATACAGGTAGCAGTGTAGATATTTCCATGTTTATGCAGATAGCGGTGTAGATATTTCCATGTTTATACACATAGCGGTGTAGATATTTCCATGTTTATACAGATAGCGGTGTAGATATCTCCATCTTAATACAGATGGCGGTGTAGATATTTATATGTTCATACAGATGGCAGTGCAGATATTTCCATGTTCATACAGATGGCGGTGAAGATATTTCCATGTTCATACAGATGGCGGTGTAGATACTTCCATGTTCATACTGATAGCGGTGCTGATATTTCCATGTTTATACAGGTAGCGGTGTAGATATTTCCATGTTTATACAGATAGCGGTGTAGATATTACCATGTTTATACACGTAGCGGTGTAGATATTTCCATGTTTATACAGATAGCGGTGTAGATATCTCCATCTTAATACAGATGGCGGTGTAGATATTTATATGTTTATTCAGATGGCGGTGCAGATATTTCCATGTTCATACAGATGGCGGTGTAGATATTTCCATGTTCATACAGATAGCGGTGTAGATATTTCCATTTGTAAAGAGATAGCTGTGTGGATATTCCCATGTATATGCAGATAGCTGTGTAGATATTTCCATTTTCAAGCAGATACCGGTGTATGTACTTCCCTGTTCAAACAGATAGCGGTGTAGATATTTCCATGTTATTACAGATAGTGCTGTAGATATTTCCATGTTCATACAGATAGCGGTGTAGCTATTTCCATGTTCATACAGATAGCGGTGTGGATATTTCCATGTTCATAGAGATAGCGGTGTAGATATTTCCATGTTTATACAGGTAGCGGTGTAGATATTTCCATGTTTATAGAGATAGCGGTGAAGATGTATGCATGTTTACACAGATAGCGGTGTAGATATTTTCATGTTCATCCAGATGGCTGTGTAGATATATCCATGTTCATACAGATAGCGGTGTAGATATTTCCATGTTCATCCAGATGGCTGTGTAGATATATCCATGTTCATACAGATGGCGGTGAAGATATTTCCATGTTCATACAGATAGCGGTGTAGATATTTCCATGTTCATAGAGATAGCGGTGTAGATATTTCCATGTTCATACAGATAGCGGTGTATGTATATCCATGTTCATACAGATAGCGGTGTAGATATTTCCATGTTCATCCTGATGGCTGTGTACATATTTCCATGTTCATACAGATAGCGGTGTAGTTATTTCCATGTTCATACAGATAGCGGTGTAGATATTTCCATGTTCATCCAGATGGCTGTGTACATATATCCATGTTCATACAGATGGCGGTGAACATATTTCCATGTTCATACAGATGGCGTTGTAGATATTTCCATGTTCATACAGATAGCCGTGTAGATATTTGCATGTTCATACCGATAGCGGTGCTGATACTTCCATGTTTATACAGGTAGCGGTGTACATATTTCTGTGTTTTTACAGATAGCGGTGTAGATATTTCCATGTTCATACAGATAGCGGTGTAGATATTTCCATGTTTACACAGATAGCGGCGTGGATATCTCCTTCTTAATACAGACGGCAGTGTAGATATTTATATGTTCATACAGATGGCGGTGCAGATATTTCCATTTTCATACAGATGGCGGTGTAGATATTTCCATGTTTATAGAGATATTGGTGTAGTTATTTCCATGTGCAAAGAGATAGCTGTGTAGATATTTCCATGTATATGCAGATAGCTGTGTAGATATTTCCATTTTCATGCAGATAACGGTGTAGATATTTCCATGTTCAAACAGATAGCGGTGTAGATATTTCCATGTTCATACAGATAGCGGTGTGGATATTTCCATGTTTGTACAGATAGCGGTGAAGATGTATGCATGTTTACACAGATAGCGGTGTAGATATTTCCATGTTCATACAGATAGCTGTGTAGATATTTCCATGTTCATCCAGACGGCTGTGTACACATATCCATGTTCATACAGATGGCGGTGAAGATATTTCCATGTTCATACAGATGGCTGTGTAGATATATCCATGTTCATACAGATGACGGTGAAGATTTTTCCATGTTCATACAGATGGCGGTGTAGATATTTCCATGTTCATACAGATAAGCAGTGCTGATATTTCCATTTTTATACAGGCAGCAGTGTAGATATTTCCATGTTTATACAGATAGCGGTGTAGATATTTCCATGTTATACACATAGCGGTGTAGATATTTCCATGTTCATACAGATAGCGGTGTAGATATCTCCATCTTAATACAGATGGCGGTGTAGATATTTATATGTTCATACAGATGGCGGTGCAGATATTTCCATGTTCATAAAGATGGCGTTGAAGATATTTCCATGTTCATACAGATGGCGGTGTAGATTCTTCCATGTTCATACTGATAGCGGTGCTGATATTTCCATTTTTATACAGGTAGCGGTGTAGATATTTCCATGTTTATACAGATAGCGGTGTAGATATTTCCATGTTTATACGGATAGCGCTGTAGATATTTTCATGTTTATACAGATAGCGGTGTAGGTATCTCCATCTTAATACACATGGCGGTGTAGATATTTATATGTTCATACAGAAGGCGGTGCAGATATTTCCATGTTCATACAGATGGCGGTGCAGATATTCCCATGTTAATACAGATGGCGGTGTAGATATTTCCATGCTCATACAGATAGCGGTGTAGTTATTTCCATGTGTAAAGAGATAGCTGTGTAGATATTTCCATGTATATGCAGATAGCTGTGTAGATATTTCCATTTTCATGCAGATAGCGGTGTATATATTTCCATGTTCAAACAGATAGCGGTGTAGATATTTCCATGTTTATACAGATATCGGTGAAGATGTATGCATGTCTACACAGATAGCAGTGTAGATATTTCCATGTTCATCCAGATGGCTGTGTAGATATATCCATGTTCATACAGATAGCGTTGTAGATATTTCCATGTTCATACAGATAGTGGTGTAGATATTTCCATGTTCATAAAGATAGCGGTGTAGCTATTTCCATGTTCATACAGATAGCGGTGTAGATATTTCCATGTTCAAGGAGATAGCGGTGTAGATATTTCCATGTTCATACAGATAGCTGTGCTGATATTTCCATATTTATACAGGTAGCGGTGTAGATATTTCCATATTTATAGAGATAGTGGTGTAGATATTTCCATGTTTATAGAGATAGCGGTGTAGATATTTCCATGTGTAAAGAGATAGCTGTGTAGATATTTCCATGTATATGCAGATATCTGTGTAGATATTTCTATTTTCATGCAGATAGCGGTGTAGATATTTCCAATTTCAAATAGATAGCAGTGTAGATATTTCCATGTTCATACAGATAGCGGTGTAGATATTTCCATGTTTATACAGATAGCGGTGAAGATGTATGCATGTTTACACAGATAGCGGTGTAGATATTTCCATGTTCATACAGAGAGCGGGTTAGATATTTCCATGTTTATACAGATGGCTGTGTAGATATATCCATGTTCATACAGATAGCGGTGTGGATATTTCCATGTTCATAGAGATAGCGGTGTAGATATTTCCATGTTTATACAGGTAGCGGTGTAGGTATTTCCATGTTTATAGAGATAGCGGTGAAGATGTATGCATGTTTACACAGATAGCGGTGTAGATATTTTCATGTTCATCCAGATGGCTGTGTAGATATTTCCATGTTCATAAAGATAGCGGTGTAGATATTTCCATGTTCATCCAGATGGCTGTGTAGATATATCCATGTTCATACAGATGGCGGTGAAGATATTTCCATGTTCATACTGATAGCGGTGTAGATATTTCCATGTTCATAGAGATAGAGGTGTAGATATTTCCATGTTCATACAGATAGCGGTGTATGTATATCCATGTTCATACAGATAGCGGTGTAGATATTTCCATATTCATCCTGATGGCTGTGTACATATTTCCATGTTCATACAGATAGCGGTGTAGTTATTTCCATGTTCATACAGATAGCGGTGTAGATATTTCCATGTTCATCCAGATGGCTGTGTACATATATCCATGTTCATACAGATGGCGGTGAACATATTTCCATGTTCATACAAATGGCGTTGTAGATATTTCCATGTTCATACAGATAGCCGTGTAGATATTTGCATGTTCATACCGATAGCGGTGCTGATACTTCCATGTTTATACAGGTAGCGGTGTACATATTTCTGTGTTTTTACAGATAGCGGTGTAGATATTTCCATGTTCATACAGATAGCGGTGTAGATATTTCCATGTTTATACAGATAGCGGCGTGGATATCTCCTTCTTAATACAGACGGCAGTGTAGATATTTATATGTTCATACAGATGGCGGTGCAGATATTTCCATTTTCATACAGATGGCGGTGTAGATATTTCCATCTTTATAGAGATATTGGTGTAGTTATTTCCATGTGCAAAGAGATAGCTGTGTAGATATTTCCATGTATATGCAGATAGCTGTGTAGATATTTCCATTTTCATGCAGATAACGGTGTAGATATTTCCATGTTCAAACAGATAGCGGTGTAGATATTTCCATGTTCATACAGATAGCGGTGTGGATATTTCCATGTTTGTACAGATAGCGGTGAAGATGTATGCATGTTTACACAGATAGCGGTGTAGATATTTCCATGTTCATACAGATAGCTGTGTAGATATTTCCATGTTCATCCAGACGGCTGTGTACACATATCCATGTTCATACAGATGGCGGTGAAGATATTTCCATGTTCATACAGATGGCTGTGTAGATATATCCATGTTCATACAGATGACGGTGAAGATTTTTCCATGTTCATACAGATGGCGGTGTAGATATTTCCATGTTCATACAGATAAGCGGTGCTGATATTTCCATGTTTATACAGGTAGCAGTGTAGATATTTCCATGTTTATACAGATAGCGGTGTTGATATTTCCATGTTATACACATAGCGGTGTAGATATTTCCATGTTCATACAGATAGCGGTGTAGATATCTCCATCTTAATACAGATGGCGGTGTAGATATTTATATGTTCATACAGATGGCGGTGCAGATATTTCCATGTTCATACAGATGGCGTTGAAGATATTTCCATGTTCATACAGATGGCGGTGTAGATTCTTCCATGTTCATACTGATAGCGGTGCTGATATTTCCATGTTTATACAGGTAGCGGTGTAGATATTTCCATGTTTATACAGATAGTGGTGTAGATACTTCCATGTTCATACAGATATAGGGGCTGATATTTCCATGTTCATACAGATAGCGGTGCTGATATTTCCATGTTTATACAGATAGCGGTGTAGATATTTCCATGTTTATACAGATAGCGGTGTAGATATTTCCATGTTTATACAGATAGCGGTGTAGGTATCTCCATCTTAATACAGATGGCGGTGTAGATATTTATGCATTCATACAGATGGCGGTGCAGATATTTCCATGTTCATACAGATAGCGGTGTAGTTATTTCCATGTGTAAAGAGATAGCTTTGTAGATATTTCCATGTATATGCAGATAGCTGTGTAGATATTTCTATTTTCATGCAGTTAGCGGTTTAGATATTTCCTTGTTCGTACAGTTAGCGGTGTAGATATTTCTATGTTCATACAGATAGCCTTGTAGACATTTCCATGTTTATACAGATAGCGGTGAAGATGTATGCATGTTTACACAGATAGCGGTGTAGATATTTCCATGTTCATACAGATAGCGGTGTAGATATTTCAATGTTCATACAGATAGCGGTTTAGATATTTCCTTCTTAATACAGATGGCGGTGTAGATATTTATATGTTCATACAGATGGCGGTGCAGATATTTCCATGTTCATACAGATGGCGGTGTAGATATTTCCATGTTTATAGAGATAGCGGTGTAGTTATTTCCATGTATTAAGAGATAGCTGTGTAGATATTTCCATATATTTGCAGATAGCTGTGTAGATATTTCCATTTTCATGCAGACAGCGGTGTAGATATTTCCATGTTCAAACAGATAGCGGTGTAGATATTTCCATGTTCATACAGATAACGGTGTAGATATTTCCATGTTCAAACAGATAGCGGTGTAGATATTTCCATGTTCATACAGATGGCGGTGTAGATATTTCCATGTTCATACAGATGGCGGTGCTGATATTTCCATGTTTATACAGGTAGTGGTGTAGATATTTCCATGTTTATACAGATAGCGGTGTAGATATTTCCATGTTTATACAGATAGCGGTGTAGATAATTCCATGTTTATACAGATAGCAGTGTAGATATCTCCATCTTAATACAGATGGCGGTGTAGATATTTATATGTTGATACAGATGGCGGTGCAGATATTTCCATGTTCATACAGATAGCGGTTTAGTTATTTCCATGTGTAAAGAGATAGCTGTGTAGATATTTAAATGTATATGCAGATTGCAGTGTAGATATTTCCATTTTCATGTAGATAGCGGTGTAGGTATTTCCATGTTCAAACAGATAGCGGTGTAGATATTTCCATGTTCATACAGATATCGGTGTAGATATTTCCATGTTCATACAGATAGCGGTGTAGATATTTCCATGTTTATAGAGATAGCGGTGTAGGTATCTCCACCTTAATACAGATGGCGGTGTAGATATTTATGTGTTCATACAGATGGCGGTGCAGATATTTCCATGTTCATACAGATAGCGGTGTAGTTATTTCCATGTGTAAAGAGATAGCTGTGTAGATATTTCCATGTATATGCAGATAGCTGTGTAGATATTTCTATTTTCATGCAGATAGCGGTTTAGATATTTCCATGTTCGTACAGATAGCGGTTTAGATATTTCCATGTTCATACAGATAGCCTTGTAGACATTTCCATGTTTATACAGATAGCGGTGAAGATGTATGCATGTTTACACAGATAGCGGTGTAGATATTTCCATGTTCATACAGATAGCGGTGTAGATATTTCAATGTTCATACAGATAGCGGTTTAGATATTTCCTTCTTAATACAGATGGCGGTGTATATTTTTATATGTTCATACAGATGGCGGTGCAGATATTTCCAAGTTCATACAGATGGCGGTGTAGATATTTGCATGTTTATAGAGATAGCGGTGTAGTTATTTCCATGTGTTAAGAGATAGCTGTGTAGATATTTCCATTTATTTGCAGATAGCTGTGTAGATATTTCGATTTTCATGCAGACAGCGGTGTAGATATTTCCATGTTCAAACAGATAGCGGTGTAGATATTTCCATGTTCATACAGATAACGGTGTAGATATTTCCATGTTCATACAGATAGCAGTGTAGATATTTCCATGTTCATACAGATGGCGGTGTAGATATTTCCATGTTCATACAGATAGCGGTGCTGATATTTCCATGTTTATACAGGTAGTGGTGTAGATATTTCCATGTTTATACAGATAGCGGTGTAGATATTTCCATGTTTATACAGATAGCGGTGTAGATAATTCCATGTTTATACAGATAGCAGTGTAGATATCTCCATCTTAATACAGATGGCAGTGTAGATATTTATATGTTCATACAGATGGCGGTGCAGATATTTCCATGTTCATACAGATAGCGGTGCAGTTATTTCCATGTGTAAAGAGATAGCTGTGTAGATATTTAAATGTATATGCAGATAGCAGTGTAGATATTTCCATTTTCATGCAGATAGCGGTGTAGATATTTCCATGTTCAAACAGATAGCGGTGTAGATATTTCCATGTTCATACAGACATCGGTGTAGATATTTCCATGTTCATACAGATAGCGGTGTAGATATTTCCATGTTTATACAGAAAGAGGTGAAGATCTATGCATGTTTACAGAGATAGCGGTGTAGATATTTCCATGTTCATCCAGATGGCTTTGTAGATATATCCATGTTCATACAGATAGCGGTGTAGCTATTTCCATGTTCATACAGATAGCGGTGTAGATATTTCCATGTTCATACAGATAGCGGTGTAGATATTTCCATGTTCATACAGATAGCGGTGCTGATATTTCCTTGTTTATACAGGCAGCGGTGTAGATATTTCCATGTTTATACTGATAGCGGTTTAGATATTTCCTTCTTAATACAGATGGCGGCCTAGATATTTATATGCTCATACAGATGGCGGTGTAGATATTTCCATGTTTATACAGATAGCAGTGTAGATATCTCCATCTTAATACAGATGGCGCTGTAGATATTTATATGTTCATACAGATGGCGGTGCAGATATTTCCATGTTCATACAGATAGCAGTGTAGTTATTTCCATGTGTAAAGAGATAGCTGTGTAGATATTTCCATTTTCATGCAGGTAGCGGTGTATATATTTCCATCTTCAAACAGATAGCGGTGTGGATATTTCCATGTTCATACAGATAGCGGTGTAGATATTTCCATGTTTATTCAGATAGCGGTGAAGATGTATGCATGTTTACACAGATAGCGGTGTAGATATTTCCATGTTCGTCCAGATGGCTGTGTAGATATATCCATGTTCATACAGATAGCGGTGTAGCTATTTCCATGTTCATACAGATAGCGGTGTAGATATTTCCATGTTCATTCAGATAGCGGTTCTGATATTTCCATGTTCATACAGATGACTTTGTAGATATATCCATGTTCATACAGATGGCGGTAAAGATATTTCCATGTTCATACAGATAGCGGTGTAGATATATCCATGTTCATACAGATAGCGGTGTAGATATTTCCATGTTCATACCGATAGCGGTGCTGATATTTCCATGTTTATACAGGTAGCCGTGTAGATATTTCCATGTTTATGCAGTTAGCTGTGTAGATATTTCCATGTTTATACAGATAGCGGTGTAGATATTTCCATCTTTATACTGATAGCGGTGTAGATATCTCCTTCTTAATACAGATGGCGGTGTAGATATTTATATGTTCATACAGATGGCGGTGCAGATATTTCCATGTTCATACAGATGGCGGTGTAGATATTTCCATGTTTATAGAGATAGCGGAGTAGATATTTCCATGTTTATACAGATAGCTGTGGAGATATCTCTATCTAAATACAGATGGCGGTGTAGATATTTATATTTTCATACAGATGGCGGTGTAGATATTTATATGTTCGTACAGATGGCGGTGTAGATATTTCCATGTTTATACAGATAGCAGTGTAGGTATCTCCATCTTAATACAGATGGCGGTGTAGATATTTATATGTTCATACAGATGGCGGTGCAGATATTTCCATGTTCATACAGATGGCGGTGTAGATATTTCCATGTTCATACAGATAGCAGTTTAGTTATTTCCATGTGTAAAGAGATAGCTGTGTAGATATTTAAATGTATATGCAGATAGCAGTGTAGATATTTCCATTTTCATGCAGATAGCGGTGTAGATATTTCCATGTTCAAACAGATAGTGGTGTAGATATTTCCATGTTCATACAGATACCGGTGTAGATATTTCCATGTTCATAGAGATAGCGGTGTAGATATTTCCATGTTCATACAGATAGCGGTGCTGATATTTCCATGTTTGTACAGGTAGCGGTGTAGATATTTCCATGTTCAAACAGATAGCGGTGTAGATATTTCCATGTTCATACAGATAGCGGTGTAGATATTTCCATGTTTATACAGATAGCGGTGTAGATATCTCCATCTTAATACAGATGGCGGTGCAGATATTTCCATGTTCATACAGATGGCGGTGTAGCTATTTCCATGTTTATAGAGATAGCGCTGTACTTATTTCCATGTGTAAAGAGATAGCTTTGTAGATATTTCCATGTATATGCAGATAGCTGTGTAGATATTTCCATTTTCATGCAGATAGCCGTGTAGATATTTCCATGTTCAAACAGATAGCGGTGTAGATATTTCCATGTTCATACAGATAGCAGTGTAGATATTTCCATGTTTTTACAGTTAGCGGTGAAGGTGTATGCATGTTTACACAGATAGCGGTGTAGATATTTCCATGTTCATACAGATAGCGGTGTAGATATTTCCATGTTCATCCAGATGGCTGTGTAGATATATCCATGTTCATACAGATGGCGGTGAAGATATTTCCATGTTCATACAGATAGCGGTGTAGTTATTTCCATGTGTAAAGAGATAGCTGTGTAGATATTTCCATGTATATGCAGATAGCTGTGTATATATTTCCATTTTCATGCAGATAGCGGTTTAGATATTTCCATGTTTAAACAGATAGCGGTGTAGATATTTCCGTGTTCATACAGATAGCGGTGTAGATATCTCCATGTTCAAACAGATAGCGGTGTAGATATTTCCATGTTCATACAGATAGCGGTGTAGATATTTCCATGTTCATACAGATAGCGGTGTAGATACTTCCATGTTCATACAGATAGAGGGGCTGATATTTCCATGTTCATACAGATAGCGGTGCTGATATTTCCATGTTTATACAGATAGCGGTGTAGATATTTCCATGTTTATACAGATAGCGGCGCAGATATTTCCATGTTTATACAGATAGCGGTGTAGGTATCTCCATCTTAATACAGATGGCGGTGTAGATATTTATGTGTTCATACAGATGGCGGTGCAGATATTTCCATGTTCATACAGATAGCGGTGTAGTTATTTCCATGTGTAAAGAGATAGCTGTGTAGATATTTCCATGTATATGCAGTTAGCTGTGTAGATATTTCTATTTTCATGCAGATAGCGGTTTAGATATTTCCATGTTCGTACAGATAGCGGTGTAGATATTTCCATGTTCATACAGATAGCCTTGTAGACATTTCCATGTTTATAAAGATAGCGGTGAAGATGTATGCATGTTTACACAGATAGCGGTGTAGATATTTCCATGTTCATACAGATAGCGGTGTAGATATTTCAATGTTCATACAGATAGCGGTTTAGATATTTCCTTCTTAATACAGATGGCGGTGTAGATATTTATATGTTCATACAGATGGCGGTGCAGATATTTCCATGTTCATACAGATGGCGGTGTAGATATTTCCATGTTTATAGAGATAGCGGTGAAGTTATTTCCATGTATTAAGAGATAGCTGTGTAGATATTTCCATGTATTTGCAGATAGCTGTGTAGATATTTCCATTTTCATGCAGACAGCGGTGTAGATATTTCCATGTTCAAACAGATAGCGGTGTAGATATTTCCATGTTCATACAGATAAGGGTGTAGATATTTCCATGTTCATACAGATAGCGGTGTAGATATTTCCATGTTCATACAGATGGCGGTGTAGATATTTCCATGGTCATACAGATATCGGTGTAGATATTTCCATGTTCATACAGATATCGGTGTAGATATTTCCATGTTCATACAGATAGCGGTGTAGATATTTCCATTTTCATGCAGATAGCGGTGTAGATATTTCCATGTTCAAACAGATAGCGGTGTAGATATTTCCATGTTCATACAGATATCGGTGTAGATATTTCCATTTTCATGCAGATAGCGGTGTAGATATTTCCATGTTTATAGAGATAGCGGTGTAGGTATCTCCATCTTAATACAGTTGGCGGTGTAGATATTTATGTGTTCATACAGATGGCGGTGCAGATATTTCCATGTTCATACAGATAGCGGTGTAGTTATTTCCATGTGTAAAGAGATAGCTGTGTAGATATTTCCATGTATATGCAGATAGCTGTGTAGATATTTCTATTTTCATGCAGATAGCGGTTTAGATATTTCCATGTTCGTACAGATAGCGGTGTAGATATTTCCATGTTCATACAGATAGCCTTGTAGACATTTCCATGTTTATACAGATAGCGGTGAAGATGTATGCATGTTTACACAGATAGTGTTGTAGATATTTCCATGTTCATCCAGATGGCTGTGTAGATATATCCATGTTCATACAGATAGCGGTGAAGATATTTCCATGTTCATACAGATAGCGGTGTAGCTATTTCCATGTTCATACAGATTGCGGTGTAGATATTTCCATGTTTATACAGATAGCGGTGAAGATGTATGCATGTTTACACAGATAGCGGTGTAGATATTTCCATGTTCATACAGATAGTGGTGTAGCTATTTCCATGTTCATACAGACAGCGGTGTAGATATTTCCATGTTCGTACAGATAGCGGTGTAGATATTTCCATGTTCCTATAGATAGCGGTGCTGATATTTCCATGTTTATACAGGTAGCGGTGTAGAAATTTCCATGTTTATACAGATAGCGGTGAAGATGTATGCATGTTTACACAGATAGCGGTGTGGATTTTTCCATGTTCATCCAGAGGGCTGTGTAGATATATCCATGGTCATACAGATAGCGGTGTAGATATTCCCATGTTCATACAGATAGCGGAGTAGATATTTCCATGTTCATACAGATAGCGGTGCTGATATTTCCATGTTTATGCAGGTAGCGGTGTAGATATTTCCATGTTTATACAGATAGCAGTGTAGATATTTCCATGTTTATACAGATAGCGGTGAAGATATCTCCATCTTAATGCAGATGGCGGTGTAGATATTTATATGTTCATACAGATGGCGGTGCAGATATTTCCATGTTCATACAGATGGCGGTGTAGATATTTCCGTGTTCATACAGATAGCGGTGTAGTTATTTCCATGTGTAAAGAGACAGCTGTGTAGATATTTCCATGTATATGCAGATAGCAGTGTAGATATTTCCATTTTCATTCAGATAGCGGTGTAGATATTTCCATGTTCAAACAGACAGCGGTGTAGATATTTCCATGTTCATACAGATAGCGGTGCAGATATTTCCATGTTCATACAGATAGCGGTGTAGATATTTCCATGTTTATACAGATAGCGGTGAAGATGTATGCATGTTTACACAGATAGCGGTGTAGATATTTCCATGTTCATCCAGATGGCTGTGTAGATATATCCATGTTCGTACAGATAGCGGTGTAGGTATTTCCATGTTCATACAGATAGCGGTGTAGCTATTTCCATGTTTATACAGATATCGGTGTAGATATTTCCATGTTTGTACAGATAGCGGTGAAGATGTATGCATGTTTACACAGATAGCGGTGTAGATATTTCCATGTTCATACAGATAGCGGTGTAGATATTTCCATGTTCATCCAGATGGCTGTGGAGATATATCCATGTTCATACAGATAGCGGTGTAGATATTTCCATGTTCATACAGATAGTGGTGTAGATATTTCCATGTTCATACAGATATCGGTGTAGCTATTTCCATGTTCATACAGATAGCGGTGTAGATATTTCCATGTTCATCCAGAGGGCTGTGTAGATATATCCATGTTCATACAGATAGCGTTGTAGATATTTCCATGTTTATACAGATAGCGGTGAAGATGTATGCATGTTTACACAGATAGCTGTGTAGATATTTCCATGTTCATACAGATAGCGGTGTAGATATTTCAATGTTCATACAGATAGCGGTTTAGATATTTCCTTCTTAATACTGATGGCGGTGTAGATATTTATATGTCCATACAGATGGTGGTGCAGATATTTCCATGTTCATAGAGATGGCGGTGTAGACATTTCCATGTTTATAGATATAGCGGAGTACTTATTTCCATGTGTTAAGAGATAGCTGTGTAGATATTTCCATGTGTATGCAGATAGCTGTGTAGATATTTCCATTTTCATGCAGACAGCGGTGTAGATATTTCCATGTTCAAACAGATAGCGGTGTAGATATTTCCATGTTCATACAGATAGCGGTGTAGATATTTCCATGTTCATACAGATAGCGGTGTAGATATTTCCATGTTCATACAGATAGCGGTGTAGATATTTCCATGTTCATACAGATAGCGGTGCTGATATTTCCATGTTTATACAGGTAGTGGTGTAGATATTTCCATGTTTATACAGATAGCGGTGTAGATATTTCCATGTTTATACAGATAGCGGTGTAGATGTTTCCATGTTTATACAGATAGCAGTGTAGAAATCTCCATCTTAATACAGATGGCGGTGTAGATATTTATATGTTCATACAGATGGCGGTGCAGATATTTCCGTGTTCATACAGATGGCGGTGTACATATTTCCATGTTCATACAGATAGCGGTGTAGTTATTTCCATGTGTAAAGAGATAGCTGTGTAGATATTTAAATGTATATGCAGATAGCAGTGTAGATATTTCCATTTTCATGCAGATAGCGGTGTAGATATTTCCATGTTCAAACAGATAGCGGTGTAGATATTTCCATGTTCATACAGATAGCGGTGTAGATATTTCCATGTTTATACAGATAGCTGTGAAGATGTATGCATGTTTACACAGATAGCGGTGTAGATATTTCCATCTTCATCCAGATGGCTGTGTAGATATATCCATGTTCACACAGATAGCGGTGTAGCTATTTCCATGTTCATACAGATAGAGGTGTAGATATTTCCATGTTCATACAGATAGCGGTGTAGATATTTCCATGTTCAAACAGATAGCGGTGCTGATATTTCCATGTTTATACAGGCAGCGGTGTAGATATTTCCATGTTTATACAGATAGCGGTTTAGATATTTCCTTCTTAATACAGATGGCGGTGTAGATATTTATATGTTCATTCAGATGGCGGTGTAGATATTTCCATGTTTATACAGATAGCAGTGTAGATATCTCCATCTTAATACAGATGGCGGTGTAGATATTTATATGTTCATACAGATGGCGGTGCAGATATTTCCATGTTCATACAGATGGCGGTGTAGATATTTCCATGTTCATACAGATAGCGGTGTAGTTATTTCCATGTGTAAAGAGATAGCTGTGTAGATATTTAAATGTATATGCAGATAGCAGTGTGGATGTTTCCATTTTCATGCAGATAGCGGTGTAGATATTTCCATGTTCAAACAGATAGCGGTGTAGGTATTTCCATGTTCATACAGACAGCGGTGTAGATATTTCCAAGTTCATACAGATAGAGGTGCTGATATTTCCATGTTTATACAGGCAGCGTTTTAGATATTTCCATGTTTATACAGATAGCGGTTTAGATATTTCCTTCTTAATAGAGATGGCGGTGTAGATATTTATATGTTCATACAGATGGCGGTATAGGTATTTCCATGTTTATACAGATAGCAGTGTAGATATCTCCATCTTAATACAGATGGCGGTGTAGATATTCATATGTTCATACTGATGGCGGTGCAGATATTTCCATGTTCATACAGATGGCGGTGTAGATATTTCCATGTTCATACAGATAGCGGTGTAGATATTTCCATGTTCATAGAGATAGCGGTGCTGATATTTCCATGTTTATATAGGTAGCGGTGTAGATATTTCCATGTTTATACAGATAGCGGTGTAGATATTTCCATGTTCATACAGATAGCGGTGTAGATATTTCCATCTTAATACAGATAGAGGTGTAGATATTTCCATGTTTAAACAGATTGCGGTGTAGATATTTCCATCTTTATAGAAATTGCGCTGTAGATATTTCCATGTTCATACAGATGGCGGTGTAGATATTTCCATGTTTATATAGATGGTGGTGTAGATATTTCCATCTTAGTACAGATAGCAGTGTAGATATTTCCATGTTTATACAGATGGCGGTGTAGATATTTTCATGTCGATACAGATGGCGGTGTAGGTATTTCCATGTTTATAGAGATAGCGGTGTAGATATTTCCATGTTGATAGAGATAGCGGTGTTGATATTTCCATGTATATACAGATAGCGGTGTAGATATTTCCATGTTTATACAGATAGCGGTGAAGATATTTCAATGTTCATACAGATGGCGTTGTAGATAATTCCATGTTCATACAGATGGTGGTGTAGATATTTCCACGTTTATAGAGATAGCGGTGTAGTTATTTCCATGTTTATAGAGATAGCGTTGTAGATATTTCCATGTTTATACAAATAGCAGTGTAGGTATTTCAATGTTTATAAAGATAGCAGTGTAGATGTTTCAATGTTTATAGAGATAGCGGTGTAGATATTTCCCTGTTTTACAGGTAGCGGTTTAGATATTTCGATGTTTATGCAGATAGCAGTGTAGATATTTCCATGTTTATAGAGATAGAGGTGTAGTTATTTCCATGTTTATACAGATAATGGTGTAGATATTTCCATGTTTATAGAGATAGCGTTGTATATATTTCCATGTATATACAGATAGCGGTGTAGTTATTTCCGTGTTTATACAGATGGCCCTGTAGATATATCCATGTTTATAGAGATGGCGGTGTATTTATTTCCTTGTTTATACAGATAGCGGTGTAGATATTTCCATGTTCATACAGATAGCGCTGTAGATATTTCCATGTTTATAGAGATAGCGGTGTAGATATTTCTATGTTTATACAGATAGCGGTGTAGATATTTCCATGTTTATACAGGTAGCGCTGTAGATATTTCCATATTTGTACAGGTAGCAGTGAAGATATTTCCATATTTATACAGCTAGCGGTGCAGATATGTGAATTCATTAAACCTCTTTTTCTTTATAAATTACCCAGTCTTGGGTATGTCTTTATCAGCAGCATGAAAATTGACTAATACACTCACTGTCCATGAATGATACTCTGTTAGCCCATTTGCATTGTTATAAAGAAATACCTGAGGTGGGGTAATTAATAAAGAAATGAGGTTTATTTGGCTTCTTGTTCTGAAGGCTGTACGTGAAGCATAGTACTGGCACCTGCTTCCAGGGAGGGCCTCAGGAACCTTCCAATCATGGTGGAAGGTGAAGGGAAACCAGCATATCACATGGTGAGAGAGGAAGCAAGAGAGACAGGGAGGAGGTGTCAGTCTCTTTTAAACAACCAGATATCGCATGAACTCACAGGGTAAGAACTCATTCATTACCAAGAGGACAGCACCAAGCCATTCAGGAGGCATCTCTCTCCAACATTGGGGATCACATTTTAACGTGAGATTTGAAGGGGACAAACATCCAAACTATGTCAGATACCAAAGCTGACAATGCTTAGGATCTTTAGCTGTTCCAGGTTCTGGGAAAAGGGAGAGAGTTAGCTTCCCTCGTCTATGCTGTGCTACTCCATATTATATTAGTAATTATTGTTCTCTAAAGGTTCTTGAAAGCAAATAAACAAATGCAAGGCAAAACATATGAAATGCAAGGCAAAACATATGAAATGCAAGGCAAATGCATTAAAAACTTTTGAGTGTTAATATATAGGTTTTATTTTATCTTTTTAATTTCTTTTGCTTAACCAAATAGATTATGTAGTTTTGATTAACTGGCCATGAAATAGCTCTGCCTACATAGAATTTCCCATGAATAATTGGTTGTGGAGACTTTTGTGTGTGACCCAAATCCTCCCTCAAAACTGAAGTTTGCCCAGCTATTGGGAGTGTTGGCAAATCATGCCTCTCAGCTGATTCTCTCTAGAATTTATTCTCAGGAGATCTAATTAATAACTTGTCAAGCTGATGTCCATCCTTGGGGACAACTCGTATCTGAAGAATGGCCAGTGAAAGGTATTAAAACTCCATACTCCTGCCTCAATTTAGGGCAACTCTGAAGGGTCACCCCTGCTTCTCAGCTCCCCCTTGAGATTAGCTGAGGTATTTGTTGTGACTGCCTCACATCTCAAATCCCTTTGTCCAATTCAGCTTTTTCGCCACAGTTGTTGGCTCCTAGGATTTTACCCAGTTAAATGTTCTCTACACAAATCTCTATCTCAAATCTGCTTTACAGGGAATGTGGCCTCAGACAGGTTTTCATTAGGTTCTGGACGTAACTCTCATTAGTCATTGATATGATTCGGCTGTGTCTCCACCCGAATCTCACCTTGATTGTAATTATCCCCGCATGTCAAGGATGGAGTCAGGTGGAGATCATTGAATCATAGGGGCGGGTTCCCCCTACTGTTCTCCTGGTAGCGAATAAGTCTCACGAGATCTGATGCTTTTAAAATGGGAGTTTCCCTACACAAGCTTTCTTCTCTGCTACCATTTAAGATGTGCCTTTGCTTCTTTTTTGCCTTCTGCCGTGACTGTGAGGCCTCCCCAGCCATGTGGAATTGTGAGTTCATTAAACCTCTTTCCTTTCTAAATTACCCGGTCTTGGGTATGACTTTATTAGCAGCATGAGAACAAACTAGTGCAGTCTGTTCTATAAGCCCAAGTCGGATCACAGAGTCCCGCTTTCTGTTTTTTTTTTTCTAGCCCATATTTCTACTAAAACTTGACTCATATAGACTTAAAACAAAATAATTAAGCATGGCTAGTATTTATTTAATATTTTATACGTGTCAGGTACTGTATTTTGTAACTTATCTTTTAATAATCTTTCCAAATCTCTAAAAGGATAATTCTGCTCTTTTATAGAGAAAATAAGGATGGCTCAATCTTTTGATTTTTATTACAAGCTTTATTTTGTATAACATATAATAAACTAAAAATATTGAAAGTTTAGAAACCATCAGCACGCAATCGAGGTGATGGAAATATACTTCACCTCCAGTTTCCTGATGCCTCTTTATAATACATTTCTCTGGCCCCTCATTCCTGGCCCTTAAAAACCACCAAACTGCTTTCTGTCACTGGACAGTAATTTATACAGTCAAAAAATGTATATAAATAAAATTTTACACTATGCACTTTTTTGTCTGACATTTTATGTTTTTTTCTCTGCATGTTTTACCTCTAGAGTCTGCCTTGTTTCACTTAGTATAGTTATTTTGAGATTCATTCATGTTATAGTATGTATCCATAATTAATTCGGAGAAAGCAAGTTAATTCATTAATGTATTGATTGATATTTAGACTGTTTCTAGTTTGGGCTATTATGAATACATGTGCTATGAACATTTGTGTTGATATCATTATATGAACACCTACTTTTATCTCTCTTGGGTAAATACCCAGGAGTGCAATGGCTGAGTCTTACGGCAGAAGTATGTTTAACTTTTTAAGGGACTCTTAAACTGTTTTTCAAAGGTTACACTTTTTTGTATTCCCATCAGCAGTGTATGAGAGTTTCAGCTTCTCCACATCCAAGCCAGTGCTTGGCTGTTATCAGTCATGCTAATCTTAGCTATTTAAAAATAGATAGTGGCGTCTCATTTTGGTTTTAATTTGCATTGCCCTAAGCATTAATTATGTTGAGCATATGTGCTTATTTACCAAACAAATGTCTACTTTGTAATGTCTGTTCCAGTCTTTCACCCAAGTTTTAAATGGGGTTGTTTGTTTTTCATTATTAAATTTTGAGCTTTTAAAATATATTTTTGATGCAAGCCTTTCATCAGATATATGAATTGCAAATATTTTCTCCCAGCCTGCAGCTTGTCTTTTCAGTCTCTTAATAGATTCTTTTGAAGAGCAGATTCTTTTTTTTAAATTTGATGAGTTCTTCTTATCAATATATTATTATATAAATCATGCTGTGGGGTCATATCAAAGAAAGCTTTGCCTGACTCAAAGTCCCAAATGTTTTCACATCTTCCCTCTCCTCTCCTTTGGGAACTGAGATTACACGTAAATTCAGTTACTTGAAATTTACTGTCTACTATTGCTCTGTTCATGTTTTTTAAAAATTTATTTTCTCTCTCTATTTTATTTTGAGAGGTGTCTATCTTTTCTTCTTTAATGACTAATGTGCTATCAGCCTACCATGTAGCTGGGACTACAGCCGCATGCTACTATGCCCCGCTAATTTTTGTATTTTTAGTAGAGATGGGATTTCACCATATTGGTCAGGCTGGTCCTGAACTCCTGACTTCGTGATCCACCTGCCTCGGCCTCGCAAAATGCTGAGATTACAGGCGTGAGCCACTGCGCCCAGCCTCCTTTAGTGTATCTTGCATGTCTCTATTTTAGAACATATAGAATACTGTTTCAATAAGCATTTGAATGTTCTTAACTGATAACTCTGGCACCTTGATTTACTCTGGATCAGTTCTGACTCAGTGATTTTTCTCCTTATTATGAGCCACGTTCTTCTGTCTTTTGTTGTTACTGTTGTGTCTCTGCTAAACTGTGTCTGGATGTCAGATATGGTGACTTTTATCTTATTGAGTGCTGGAAGTATATATAAATATTCTTGATCTTTGTATTGGTATGTATTTAAGTTTAGTTGGAAAGAGTTTGACTCTTTTTGGTCTTGCTTTAAAAATTCATTAGGTGGGATCAGACCAGTTCTCATTTTAGAGCTAATCACTCCCAACTAGTGAGGCAAGATCCTTCTGGGTATCCCTGGGAATCTTGAGGTGTTTCTGGTTTGGCTGATAAAATAAGCACTATTACTGGACCTTGGTGAGCATGTGTACTGTTACTTTTCATCTTATCTGGGTGTTGTTTCCCCAACCGTAGGTACTTTTCTCTAGGCCTGTCCTAACAATTACTTAGCTATGTACTTTAGGGGGACCCTTTGCAGAGCTCTGGAGTTCTCTTTCTGTGCAGCCCCTTCTTCTCGGAAACCTTGTCCTGAGAGCTCATGTCAGCATGGTTTCTGTGGACTCTCAGCTCTGTCCCCTCAGCTCAGGGAGAACAATGGGCTCCTCTTGGGCTTTTCTCCTGGAGTAGTGGGCTGGAAAACTTTCTCCAGGCATAAATTAGGGCCGTTGATAGGCTCACCTTGTTTGAGACTGACTTTACAGGGTCTTGCAAACTTTTGTGGCATACATTTTGGCCATTTTTTTGGTTGTTTCAGGAGGGAGAGAAAGTCTAGTTCTTGTTACTCCATCATGGTCATTGCAGAAGTCAACCTAACTGATATTTATCAATACAGTCTGTTGCTACACATTGAACTTGCTTAAGATAATTTTTAGATGGCACAGAACTTTCTGTCCATTGAATGAGACTCTCTGCTTATTTTGCAAGTGCTCATTTGTATGGAGACATTTGTATGGAGAAACTTCAAAAAGTTTGTGGAAAAATGAAGTTAAAAGATAAACATTGAAAATGTGATCTTCGGTTTTCATCCCTAAAGAACTGATGGTCCTGGGAACTTAACAATGTCAATGCAGTCTCTTATACATTATTAACTTAAGAAAAATGGGTGCCCTTTCCACATTTGTTGAGATTGGGAAACAAAAAGAAGTCAGAAGGAGCCAAATCAGAGCTGTAAGGTGGATGCCTGACAATTTCCCATTGAGACTCTCACAAAATTGCCTTTGCTTGATGACAGGAATGAGCAGAAACATTGTGGTGTTAGAGGACTGTCTGCTAAAGCTTTCCCAGGTATTTTGCCCTAAAACTTTGGCTAACTTATTCAAAACACTCTCATGATATGCAGATATTATTGTTCTTTGACCTTCCACAAAGTCAACAAGCAAAATGCCTGGAATGTCCCCAAAAAACTGTTGCCGTGACCTTTGCTCTTGAGTGATCCCCTTTAGCTTTGACTGGACCACTTCCACCTTTGGTAGCCATTGCTTTGATTGTGTTTTGCCCTCAGGATCATACTGGGAAAGCCATGTTTTATCTTCTGTTACAATTCTTCAAAGAAATCCTTCAGGATCTTGACCCTAGTTCTTTAAAATTTCCATTGAGAGCTCTCCTCTTGTCTGCAGCTGATCTGAGCACAACACTTTTGGCACCCATGCAGTGGAAAGTTGGTTCAACTTTAATTTTTTAGTCAGAACTGTGTAAGCTGAACCAATTAAGATGTCTATGATGTTGGATATTGTTTGTGCTGTTGATTATCAGTCCTCTTCAATTAGGGCACAAACAAGATTAATTTTTTTCCTTGCAAATTGATATGGATGATCTGTCCCTGTGGACTTCATCTTCCACATCATCTCGTTTCTTCTTTAAAAAAGCTGTCCGCTTGTGAACTACTGATTTCTTTGGTGCATTGTCCCCTCAAGCTTCTTGTAAAGCATCAGTGATTTCACCATTCTTTCACTCAAGCTTCATCATAATCTAATGTTTGTTCTTGCTTCAATTTTAGCAGAATTTACATTGCTCTGCTAGGGGCTCTTTTCAAACTAATGTCTACTCCTTCTTACTGTCTCAAACTAGATCCTGTTCAAACATGCTATAATAAATTAGTATGAGTTTATTTTGCTGCCAAAATTGAAACCTTTGCATAGTTTTTTTCATAATATACATTTTCCATGAACTTTTTAAGGCCTCTCATGTATCCACAGGTAGAGTGCCTTACCTATTCTGACTTCAGTCAATTATTCAAGACCTTTCCTTGTCAGTGATACATTAGAAAGGTAGAGTATTGAAAAATAAGAGTAGCTTCTGCTGATTAAGAAATACTATATCTTTTTCTACTTCTTTCTTTTTTTTTTTTTTTGAGACAGCATCTTTCTCTGTCACCCAGGCTGGAGTGCAGTGGTGTGATCTCAGCTCACTGCAACCTCTGCCTCCCAGGGTCAAGTGATTCTCCTGCCTCAGCCTCCCGAGTAGCTGGGACTATAGGTGCCTGCCACCACACCCAGCTAATTTTTGTATTTTTAGTGGAGACAAGGTTTCACCATATTGGCCAGGCTGGTCTTGAACTCCTGACCTTGTGATCTGCCTGACTCGGCCTCCCAAAGCGCTGGGATTACAGTCATGAGCCACCGTACCTAGCTTTCTACTTCTTTCTTATTATTTTCCTCCTCTCTCATTCCTATATTCTCTCCTTTCTCCTACTTTCCTCCCCACTCCCTGTTTCCTTCCTTTCATCTTTCCTATTTTCAAGACTTAATATTTCTTGAACCTCCGATGTTATCATAGTATGTTATTTGTTTAATTTTCACATAACAATAATAGTTTAAATACAAATAATATTTATTTTCATCCCCATGTTATCAGTATAACAGTAAAGATGTGGAGAGGCCCACTGGGCATGGTGGCTCAAGCCTGTAATCCCAGCACATTGGGAGGCCGAGGTGGGTGGATCACGAGGTCAGGAGATCGAGACCATCCTGGCTAACACGGTGAAACCCCATCTCTACTAAAAAATAGAAAAAATTAGCTGGGCGTGGTGGCGCGTGCCTGTAGTCCCAGCTACTCGGGAGGCTGAGGCAGGAGAATAGTGTGAACCCGGGAGGCAGAACTTGCAGTGAGCCAAGATCACGCCACTGCACTCCAGCCTGGGTGACAGAGCGAGACTCTGTCTCAAAAAATAAATAAATAAATAAATGAAAATAAAATAAAAAAAATGATGTGGAGAGGCCAAACCAATGGCTCTTATATCCACGTTCTTTCTTCTAAATGATTTCACCTTAGTTTTGGTCTGCATCTCTAACCATAGCTAGTTGCAGCAGGACTTCTATCTGGCCTTGCTGCTCTCATTTTTGGACCTCCTCACTGAAATCAAATTGATCTTTCTAAAATGCAAACCTGGTCTTAGTATTTTATTACTTAAAACCCATTGGTGGCTTTCCATGATTTATGGAATAAAGTCAAAATTCCTGTTTTTGCCCATGTTTCTGTGTGCCTCTCATCCCTACATTTACTGATTCCTGTGTGCCATAAATTGCCAGTTGTCCAGAGTTCATTCTTTTTTTGTACTTGGGAGGACTTCTGCATCCTGCAACTTTTCCCCTGAAACGTGCTTGGAAAATACCTACTCATTTTTTTCAGATTCAGGTTAGCTTTTTACTTCAGTTTCTTTTCCTGAAGCTTATACTGACTGCTCCATATGGCTTTGGGGATTAGCTACTCATTCCTTTGTGCCCTTTGTAGATACACATTTATCATGGAGTCTTTTTTTTTTTTTTTTTGAGACAGAGTCTCACTCTGTCACCAGGCTGGAGTGCAGTGGTGTGATCTCAGCTCACTGCAACCTTTACCTTCCAGGTTCAACTGATTCTCTTGCCTCAGCCTCCCAAGTAACTACAGGCGTGCACCACCGTGCCCAGCTAATTTTTGTATTTTTAGTAGAGACGGGGTTTCACTATGTTGGCCAGGATGGTCTCGATCTCTTGACCTCGTGATCTGCCCACGTTGGCCTCCCAAAGTGCTGGGATTACAGGCATGAACCACCACTCCCAATCAGTCATGCAGTCTTTATACTTACTTGTTTACTTGCCTGTGAGCTCACTGAATGCAGGGACTATTTCCTTGTTGCTCTAGCACCTACACCAGTACCTGGTATCCAGAAGCTGTATGCTAAATGTTTGTTGAGTGGCTGTTTGACTGAATGATTGTACTCCTAATTAGTAGATAGAAAGCCATGAACTTCCCAGTTCATCATTCTTTGTGCTCAATTCTGGTTTCTTTATTGTGTTCAAAAGAGTTCCTTAGTGACATAAAACTATGGAGCTAGTATGTCAGCTCATTTAAGCAATGATTGGTTTATGTATATAAGAGGCTTCAATAATTATATATTTTTATTTCAGTTTCAATAAATGATCAATTTATTAATTTTCTCTGTTTTGGCTTATTGTTCACATTTAATATCAAATAAAAGTGTTTTACTTAAAATTATTCATGCCAATTATGACAGTTAGGTGAATATTACTTTGATTTACATTCCAGTAGTAGTTTTGGTTGAACCCTGAATATGCTAAGACGTCCCTTTTCTTTTTTCTTATGAACAGGCTACTGTGTTTACATATATTATTAAAATCTTCTTTGAAAATACGAAGAGTGTTACATTTCTTATATTTAGTTCTCTGTGCTTCAGAATTCCTGTGATACTTGCACTTAAGTCCTTCTGAGCAGTTGATGTTGATATTTATGTGGTTAATTTCATGAAACGTGGTGGTTTTCATTTCTATCATTAATTTATACAGGAGATAGACTGTTTTCCAGGTGTAAGCTCAGTCATATAATTAGAAAATTTATAAGCAGAAAGGAGTTATTTGGTCTAACCCATTTATTCTACAGATAGAGAAATTAGAGTCCAGAAACTCTGTCTTCTTTAAAGTCTTACAGGTATTTAAGAAAAAAGAATAGACTTGAGGTTTCTGTGCTCTGAACCCAGTGATCTTGACACTGTAATGATCTTCATCCATATTATTCACAGAAGTAAATATAATCACATATTAAATAAGAAACAAAAATACTAAGGAGATATTATACTGAAAAATGAAATAATATTATCTTAATTATTTTGATCAGATTCAATCTATAGCAGCTTGAAGGCTAATAATTCCAATGATTCTCTGAATAAACCATTTTTCTAATAAGATTACAGGTTTTAGTAATCTAATTATTTTGACTGATGCAAATGTTACCCCGCCAGTCTGAAAAATGTGTTTATTTATATGTCATAAAGAATAATTTATTCCAAAAAGGCTAATTTTCAAAATATATGTATCTTCTGAAACTGTATCTATTTTTTCCCCACGTTTTCTAAATATATTTTAGAGGGCATTTGTAGATTTTCATGGTGCTGAAAAATTAAGGTATAATGGTCTCATGAAGGAGAATAATGTCATTTAGACATTGTAATTTTGGAGGATCACAATACTTTTTGGAATGTGGTTGTTGCAGCACTGGTCACTTATACTAATTATATAATAACATACTATACTAATGCAATAATATACCATATGAAATTATTCAGTGGTAAATTTGTCTTAAATCCTCTAGAATACTGCAAAGAAATAGTTTATATAAGAAAGAGTACCATAGCAGATGTGAACACAATATTTCCTATTTTTTTCTTCTTTTTTATTTTTTTGAAGACAAGTTCTCACTCTGTTGCCCAGACTGGAGTTCAGTGCCATGTTCATAGTTCACTGCAACCTCAAACTCCCAAGCTCAAGTGATCCTCTTGATTCAGCCTCTGAAGTAGCTGTGCCTATAGGTGTGCACCACCACACCGGCTAAGTTTTAAAATTTTTTATAGATATGTTGCCCAAGCTGGTCTCAAATTCTTGAGCTCAAGAGATCTTCTCACCTTGGCCTCCCAGAGTGTTGGGATTACAGGCATGAGCCACCATACTCAGCCAATATTTCTTTTGTAAAAGACATTTTCTAACATACTTCTCATTTTAACTAACATAATATTCAAAGTGTAGATCTGAGAAAGAGATAGTGCCTGCAGATCTGGGATCCTACATGCTAATATTATGGGATGCATTCAGATTTGATCAGCAGATATTCCATTTATTCTAGAACACCACCAGCAGAAGAATGTAATTACGTCTATCACTAAAACTTTGTGTCAATACAGACTACTGTATTTGTTATCATAGATGGTCCTTGGATGGCAGCCTTAAGCAATTTTAAACCTAGACAGGTGATGTACTTTTTCTTCTTGGATAATTTTCATGGTTTTATCTAATTTGGTTGTAACTAATGTGTTTAATATGGCTTGCTTGTTTTTTAAAAAGTTGTTCAGTATCCTTAGAACTCAGTGCTGATTTCTTTTTCTAGCAGGCCTTTTATATAGGACATCTCACTTTCTCCTGACTCTCTACTACTAGCATGAGGTCTCTGAAAAATCAAGACAGCAAAATAATTTGTTATAGAACAGCCTATGTAGAGGGACAGGGGAGGAGTCATATTCCAAGAGGGAAAGACCTTTGAGCCAGGCTCAATTTGTAGAGGCTGTTGAATGAAAATGAGGGAGAGAGAATGCACACTTTACTGCACTATTAAAGCAAAATTCTGACAATAACTTCTAAAAATGATTCAACTCTTCTACACTGAGAATATGACAGACCTTCCAAAAGTATAATTTCTTACATGAACGTCCAGGTATATAAGGAAAAATAACTATTTCATACCAATATCTCCAGCCGCCTTTATTGTTGGTTCACCACATAGGTTTTTATCAGAATCGCAGAACATTAATTTTTTAAAGTAGCTACCATTACAACTAGCTTGAGAAGAACTTTCTTTTTAATAATTCGACCCAGATGCATTCTAGATACTCCAGTGTTACGAATCGATGGCTTCATGAGGAGCCGCTGTTGACTCATGCTATCTCTGGACACACTGACAGGAAATGTTTTCTTACACCTGTTTTCCTCCTGCTTTTCCTTGGTAGGACTTAGTTCCTTGGCATAGTTCAGTATCAATGGCAGTCATAGAGAAGTGTTACAGAAACCCAGCTTATTCCAACTTGTGAATTATTTGGCACCCAGGAACCAGGTCTTACAATCTTCAACCCACTTTTTCTTAACATGGCCCCTTTTCTGAAATGTTTATTTATATATGATGTAGGCCTGGGGAAAGGACATGGACTTTCAAAGAAAATATTCTCCAATAGATCTCTCAACTCCAGAGAACCTTCTGACTAAATCTGAAAGAATTCCACTGTGCTCTGATAACATCCTTTAATAATGAAGGAAAAGATATTTTTCCCCCAGGAGGATTTTGTAGTGAAAAGATGGCATAATTTTTTAAAAAATGTTGTTTATAATCTCATTTGTTTTTTCATTTGTGGGGTGTGTCTTAAATCCTAAATGGTACATCCTTTTTAAAATACTTCTAGTAATAAAATGTTTCTGAAGTTATGTTGTAAATATCATTGGACTATGTTTAATAATGTTAAGTTGATCCCACTTCCCCTGAAATTATATACATAAATGCTGAAAGTATAAATTTACATATACAACTTCATGGAACATTTTTCTTCCAAGTGTGCATTTGCTAGAATTTGCATTGAAAGGTTTTGGAAGGAGCCTGTTGGTATGAATCCTGTGTGAGCAACACTCAGATTTGTTGCATACTGAACAGCATGCTAAATCTCACTTCACAATCTTAGATTTCTCATCTACCATCTTGAGCTGAATTTAAAATGTAACTGCAGTTTATTATGTCACCTGTTCGTCAAACACTGATGCAAAGCTTAGTTTTCAGTGTGAAGAACCCATGACTAGAGAAGGGAAGAAGAAAGGGTCAAGCAGACCTCATTAAAGAGTGTATGGGCAAGAAAACACATCAGATGTCTTGATAGGTTTTTTAAAGTCCTGTGAGACTTGTCATGATTTCCAAAACACTAAATGCCATCTAGTATTTTGGACCCTCCAAAATTACAGTAGAATATTATTATGGGTCATCTTAATTGGAAATATACAGGAAAATCCTGATGATTAATGTAGACTAGTGATAGCTCTCACACATTTATATAACCTATGTTGAAAAGAAAGAAGAAAGGCAGGAAGGAAAGAAGGAAAAAGAGCGGAGAGAGAGGAACAAGAAAACACGTGGATTTGTGGAAATGAAAATTTTTAAATTACTAATTTGCAAGAATGGGTAAGAAAAATACCGAGTATGAACATAAATGCTTTCAATTCCGTTTGTCTCTTAATCCTTCTCAGTCCGTGGCCAGTTTTGAAACTTGGTGTAACTTCCTTCCTTTATTCCTCCCTCCCTTGCTCCCTCCATCCCTTCTTGCCAGCCTCCTTCCCTTCCTCTCTCCTTGAGTTTCCTTCTTCTTTCTTGTTCCCTCCCTCCCTCCCTCTCTCTTTTTTCCCCTTAGTTTCCCCGGAAGCACATATACCAGCCATTTGAATGCTTTCTGCTCATAGATACTGCCAAGCCCCCTCACCCAGACTGCTGAATAGATTTGGTAGAATGGAATGAGAAACATAGACTTTGTGTCTGTGGCGGCCACCTCTGATGTTGCAGACTTTTGCCGTGATTATGCACTCCAGCCGAGGGACGCTAGAGAGGTTGAAATTTCAACTGTGGGATTTGCCATTTTGGAATTTGCAGAAATGTACTGGATATGCTAACAGCAGCCTGGCTAGCCTCCACTTCACAAGGAAGTATTTAAATATACACGTGTAATATGAAGAAAATTGCATTAGATCATAAGGGATGAATTATTTTGTAAATGACTATACCATCAAATACCATACCTGATATCAATCATCTTCATCAGACAGTATCTGTGTATGTAAGTAGATAAACAAAAAAGCAGGAGTTTATTTCTCTCTAATGTATCCTTGACTCTCTAGCAGTGACCTCTGAAATGTCTCTTCTGATCCAGACTTGTTTGAATCATGTGCAACATTTTAGATTTGTCTTTTCTCTGCAAGTTTTTTTTGTTAAGTACCATAACATATTGAACCAAATAGTTTTGCTTGCTTTCTATTGATGACACATGATTTTGGCTTTTATCTTCAGTGGAAAATCAATGTGTCACATGGAGTTCACTAAGAAAAAGGTATGGGGCCTCTTTGTAATTCTTTGTCAGATGATTGCTTTATCTTGATTTATGCCTTCAAACTTTTTCCCATTCAGCAGAAAATATTGTGTCGCTATCTGTGAGAGCAAAGCGATCTATACCAATTTATGCTCTAAGTGTAGCCTCCTTCCAGAACTGCTTATGGAACATATCAACTCACTATAGATTAGGGACATAATGGATTCTTCTTTCTTAAAAGTGGCAGATTGACAATTTTAGTTCATATACAAGCTTTTATATTAACATTAAAACAATATTTCTATGTAAAGTAAAATATTGTAGTTGATTATTATTCGAGGGCCTCCCAGAATTTCAAGGTCTGAAAATAAATTCAGTGTTCCTGGTGGTAACAAAATTGCCCCTACTTCCTTGTATCAGGACTGCCATTTGGAACTGCTGGGGAAGCTCTTTTCAGAAATTATTTTCAAAACAGCATTGTTGCCTTTTGCCAAACTGAAATCTGGTTGTAAACTTTTGAAAACTAGTTCCTTGGAATGGAATTCAAGTTGTCTTCTAAGCAATTTTTTTTAACTCAAACATACATTCTATCTTGCTTTATTATGTCACTATTTGTGTAGGAAACATATTTCTATTTTTACCATTTTCAATTTATTTACATTTACATTTACATTTGTGTGTATATATATATACACACATACATACACTTTAAGTTCTGGGATACATTTGCAGAACTTGCAGTTTTGTGAAATAGGTATACATGTGCTGTCGTGGTTTGCTGCACCCATCAACTCGTCATCTACATTAAGTATTTCTCCTAATGCTATCCCTCCTCTTTCCTTCCTACCCACTGACAGGCCCCAGTGTGTGATGTTCCCCTCCCTGTGTCTATGTGTTCTCATTGTTCAACTCCCACTTATGAGTGAGAACATGTGGTGTTTGGTTTTCTGTTCTTGTGATAGTTTGCTGAGAATGATGGTTTCCAGCTTCATCCATGTCTCTGCAAAAGACATTAATCCATCCTTTTTTATAGCTGCATGGTATTCCATGGTGTATATGTGCCACATATTCTTTATCCAGTCTATCATTGATGGGCATTTGGGTTGGTTCCTAGTCTTTGCTCTTGTGAATAGTGCTGCAATAAACATATGTGTGAATGTGTCTTTATAGTAGAATGATTTATAATCCTTTGGATGTGTACCTAGTAATGAGACTGTTAGGTCAAATGATATTTCTAGTTCTGGATCCTTGAGGAATTGCTACACTGTCTTCCACAATGGTTGAACTAATTTACACTCCCACCAACAGTGTAAAAGCATTCCTATTTCTCCACATCCTCTCTAGCACCTGTTGTTTCCTGACTTTTTAATGATTGCCATTCTAACTGGCGCGAGATGGTATCTCATTGGACCAGGGGTGATGAGCTTTTTTTTTTTTTTTCTTCGAGACAGCCTCACTCTGTCACCCAGGGTGGAGTGCAGTGGCACAATTTCGGCTCACTGCAACCTCCACCTAATGGGTTCAAGCAATTCTCCTGCCTTAGCCTCTTGAGTAGCTGGGATTACAGATATATACCACCACGCCTGGCTAAAGTTTTTTTGTGTGTTTTTGGTAGAGACAGAGTTTCACCATAGTGGCCAGGCAAGTCTCAAACTCCTGACCTTGTGATCCACTCGCCTTGGCCTCCCAAAGTGATGGGATTACAGGCGTGAGCCACCACGCCCAGCCTATGATGAGCTTTTTCTCATGTGTTTATTGGCCGCATAAATGTCTTCTTTTGAGAAGTGTCTGTTCATATCCTTTTCCCACTTTTTGATGGGGTTGTTTTTTTCTTGTAAATTTGTTTAAGTTCCTTGTAGATTCTGGATATTAGCCCTTTGTTAGATGGATAGATTGCAAAAATTTTCTCCCACTCTGTAGGTTGTGTGTTCACTCCGATGATAGTGTCTTTTGCTGTGCAGAAGCTATCTTTAGTTTAATTAGATCCCATTTCTCAATTTTGGCTTTTGTTGCCACTGCTTTTGGTGTTTTAGTCGTGAAGTCTTTGCCTATGCCTATGTTCTGAATGGTATTGGCTAGGTTGTCTTCTAGAGTTTTTATGGTTTTAGATCTTATGTTTAAGTCTTTAATCCATCTTGAGTTAATTATTTTATAAGGTGTAAGGAAGGGGTCCACTTTCAGCTTTCTTCATATGGCTAGCCAGTTTTCCCATCACCATTTATTAAATAGTCAATCTTTCCCCATTGTTTGTTTTCGTCAGGTGTGTCAGAGATATGTTGTATATTTCATGGTACAATGCCTTCTGTCAATGGGGAAAAATAACAAGCATATATGGGATGAATGAAGTCTGCTATGGTTAAGGTTGAGAATATTTACTGATCCTTGAGTTCAGTCTCCAGGAATGTTGGAAATAGAGAATAGAGATAATGGAGATAAAGAAAAGTTCTGAAAATGACACTTCCCATAGTGTCAAAATTGTGATCTATTGGAGAATTCTGTGATACATCAAAATCTCTGTTTATGCTGAGGTTTGTTATTGTGTATGAGCATATCTTTATCAGGTGTAGGCTATTTCTATACTTTCATGTCTTTAAATCAATGTTTCTATTCACATATGTATATGTGCAAATAGAAGCATGCTAATATTATATATATATTGTCTGTCATTACCATGATTGCTATGATTATCATTAGCATGTATTATTAGTGTGACCGAAGTATCATCAGTATCAGTTTCTTTCTCACTGCAGTGCTCCTGTAATGCTTCATTTCTACAGAGCCAACCTACACCCACCGTTTCCCTGACTATAACTTTACCTAAAGTATAAGCCCTTATAAAGCCATGAAAGCCTACCAAGAATTGTCAAAGAAGCTAGGCAGCAGCCAGGCTCTGCCTTAGGAAAAGATTTTACTTTTTATTATCATGTGCAGTACTTAACTACTTGTTTTGACCTCTAAGATTTTGCTCTCCTATATTTCTATCCCCTGGCTTTCTGATATTTCATGTGATTATATTTGAAATTTTAACCTTGCTTTTCTTTTTGGAATCTCTGATATCTCTGCTGCCACAGGTAATGACAGGTTCCTCTCTAACTGTTGGTGTTATCCCTGGTCAGATTATTACTGATGACAGAAGTAGATGTTTTACGTGGATTCTCTCGATATCAGAAACAAATACAGATATCACAACTCAAAAATGACAGACTGATAACCATTATGAACTTAGATGCAACATTCTTAATACAATATTAGCAAATTGAGTCTAGGAATATTTAAAAATGATAATGTGTTTTAACCAAGTGGGGTTTATCTCAAGTTGGTTTCAACAACTGAAAATCTACCATGCTGACAGAAAAAAGAAAAATCACGTGACACTCTCAATAGATGCAAAAAAGGAATTTACAAAATGTAACACATTTTTTAAATTAAAAACTCCCAGCAAACTGAGGATAGAAAAGTACATTTTCAAACTGATTATGTGTTTACAAAAAATCTATAGCAAACATCTTACTTAAAATGGTGAAAGCCTTAATACTTTCTACATAAGATTATGAAAAATGCAATGATGTCCTCTCTCCCTAGTTCTTTAAAGTATTGCATTCAATATTAAATAAGTGGAAATATATACCAAGTTCATTGATAAATATTTAATACTTATGAGATGATAATTCTCCTGAAATTGATCTCTAGATTCAGTGGAATTCCCATGAAACCTTATAGGTCCTTTTGGATAAATTACAAAACTGATTCTAAAACAGGGAGAAAGAAAGAAGGGAAGGAAGGAGGAATGGACAGAAAGAAGAAAGAAATAAAGAGAAAAGAAAAGAAAATAAGAAATAAGTGACACCCAAGTTGGGAAGAAAGAAAAATACTATTCTCACGTGATGTAAACATATACATAGAAAATCCTTAGGCATCTGCAGAAGTGTGCTAGAGGTATGAAGTGAATTTAACAAAGTTGTAGGATGAAAGATCAATAAATAAAATCAATTGTGTTTCTATACACAATCAACACCAATTAGAAAATAAAATTATGTAAGCAATTTAACTTATAATAGCCTCAAAAATAATAAAATAATTCAGAATAAATTTAATAAAAGGTATGCTGATCCAAAATTTCTAAATCACTAATACGAGAGATTGAATAGGTAGAAATATGTATCAAGTTCATTGGTAAATATACATGTCATACTTATTAGATGATAATTCTTCTGAAACTGATCTCCAGATTTGGCACAATCCCAGTCAAACCTATAGGCCTTTTTGGAGAAATTACAAAGCTGATTCTAATTTTTTTTTTTTAAATGCAGAAGTCCTAGAATAGCCAGAGCATGTTTTAGAAAGAAGAATAAAGTTGGAAAACTTTCCAAATTTCAAGACATATTGTAAAGCTACACTAAACAGTACAGTAAACTTACTGGCATGAAGAAGACATATATATCAGTGAAACAGAATAAATAATTTAGAAATATATCCTGCCTTACATGGCCAAAGTTGCCAAAATATTTCAATAAGGAAATCAATGTCTTTATAAAGATGGTACTATTAAAATTGGATATTAAATGGAGAATATGAACTTCAGAATTACCTCACACCATATCCTCAAATTAACTCAACATGTATTTTATACATAATGTAAATATAAAAAGTATAAAGCTTACTGAATAGGAAAAATTTTTAATAATCTTACTATAGCTAAAAATTTTTTAGATAAGAAAAGGATGGATGAAAATGGAAAAAAATAGTAAGTTGGACTTCATGAAATTAAGACTTTTGCAACTTAAAACATAGCATCAAAAAATGAAAAGGCAAACCACAGATTGGGACAGAATAATTTTAAATATGTCTGATAAAGAACTTTCATCTAGAATGTACACATAACTAAAAAACTAAATAACAAAACACAAATAACTCATTTAACGTAATATTTTGACCTAAATGGGCCAAATATTTGTACAGATATTTTAATTTAAAAAGAGATGGTGTCCAATACACAAATGAAAAGATACTTAACATTACCCGTCATCAGGGAAATTCAAGTTAAAACCACATTGAGGTACCACTGTACACCCACTGGAGTGGCTGACACGAGCAGAACTGACCATACCACATGATGTGAAGAATTGCTATTCACACCTGGCTAGTGGGACTTCAAAATGGTACAGACATTTTGGAAAGCAGTTTGGCAGTTTCTTTTAATGTTAAACTTAGTACTGATCATATAGCCAAATAATTCCACTGCGACTCAAAATAAATAAAAACATATCCGTACCAAGCCTCATCCTTGAAGTTCATAGCAGATGTGTCCATCAACTTGTAAATGGATAAACCAGTTGTAGATGGAGTACCACTCAACAATAAAAAGGAGCAAACTGATACAACAGCAATATAAATGAATATCAAAAGCATTATGCTCAGTGAAAGAAGCTAGACATGAAAGACACCAATGTATCATTCCACTAATAGGATACTCTAGAAAATGCAAACTGTAGAAACAGAAGCAGATTAGTGGTTGCCTGTGTTCAGGAATGGAGAAAAGATCAAATGCAAAACAGCAAAAGAAAACGTTTTGTGATGATGCAGATTTTCTGTATCTTGATCATGATTGTGGTCAAATGATGATATTCATCTGCCATAACCCATTAAATTGCACATTGAAAAGGGTGAATTTTACTGTGTGTACATTATACTTAAATGGAGCTGTAAATATGTTTGGAGCTTATCTGTGAACATTAGTTGCAGAGCAGGAGTTACTTTTATAGAGTGGAAATCTGCTGAGTGCCAACTTGAGAAGGGTTGAAAAAAATTAGAACCTTCTTCCAACACATTTCAGTTAGAACACTCTTAGGATGTCGTTACAGCTGCGCTCTCTATTGGAGTCTCTGATGAAATCACATGTCTGACGATCTCAGCATGCCTTTAATCAACAGAATATACACGTGTTTTCTTTTATTACTATAAAGGATATACCAAACAACTTTTTCAAGACTTTACTTCAAAAAGGCACGTAGTTTTGCAACATTTTTGGTAAGTCTTTAATTATTTCAAAATGAAAAATTGAAAATAAAATGCAATTATTTACTCAGGCCCCCCAAAAAAAGGTCTGTACGGGGAATGCATGTGGTGTGTGTGTGTGTGTGTGTGTGTGTAAGTGTGTGATTTGAAGAATTGAAAAAATTTTAGTGGGGTTTTGTAGCATCACTTTGATAGCATCCTGTAATTTTGTATTGTGTTTGAAATAAAAATAAAGTGAATACACTGATAAAAGAATTTGAAAAGAATTTGCATTATTGCCTAAATTATGTGTGGTTTCCACAGTGGCATGAATCGAGCATCTTTAACCTACATAACAATATATCAGAAGTATTAGGTAAAAAATAAGTAAACTAGTATAACAAAGTTAAATATTTCTAAAGTAAAATTATAGCTTTATTTTTTTTTCCTGAAATGTTTTGAGGAGATATTTACACCAAAAGATATTATCACTGATCAATGAAACTTTTTAAGAATTTGCTTGTGTCCCACCAATATTTGATTACATAGTGCTTCTGTGAGTTCCATTTCATTAATTTAGCTTTGACAGGAGAGAAGGCAATGGCTCTGCAGCCTCTCTCGGTGTGGCATGATCCTGGTTCCGCTGGCTGATCTCTATTAGAACCATGGCCTTAATCATGCCTTTCATGCTTCTAACTTGATTTGCATTTGTTGTGTGATCCAAATTTATTCTCTCGTTTAGTCGCTTCCACCCATAGAAAAGCAGGTCTTTTTCATTTCTCCTTCACCATTGCCCCCATTTTTTCTTTTTGTCCTCCCATGATGAAAAACAAGACAGAAAACAAACTATAACAACAACAGACACCTTTTGTCTGTGGTCACCAATGCATTGTAGCACTAAACGTTGTTCAAAATCTCTAGATCTGACCTCTATATCTGCTGTTCCCAGAGTTTTTCAATGTGTTCTCTAGACTGCTGTGACCCACTGACAGAAAGTCTAGCTATATTTAATTGAAAGTTATTACTGTCTGATATGGTTTGGCTGTGTCCCCACTGAAATCTCATCTTGCACTGTAGCTCCCATAATTCACATGTTGTGGGAGGGACCCAGTGAGAGGTAAGTGGATCATGGGGGCAGTTTTCCCCACACTGTTCTAGTGGTAGTGAATAAGTCTCATGAGATCTGATGGTTTTATAAGGGGAAACCCCTTTCGCCTTTCACTTGGTTCTCATTTGCTGTTTGCCTGCTGCCATGTAAGATGCGCCTTTCGCCTTCTGCCATAACTGTGAGGCCTCCTCAGCCATGTGGAACTGTGAATTCATTAAACCTCTTTTTCTTTATAAATGACCCAGTCTTGGGTATGTCTTTATCAGCAGCATGAAAATTGACTAATACACTCACTGTCCATGAATGATACTCTGTTAGCCCATTTGCATTGTTATAAAGAAATACCTGAGGCTGGGTAATTTATAAAGAAATGCGGTTTATTTGGCTCCTTGTTGTGAAGGCTGTACATGAAGCATAGTACTGGCACCTGCTTCCAGGGAGGGCCTCAGGAACCTTCCAATCATGGTGGAAGGTGAAGGGAAACCAGCATATCACATGGTGAGAGCGGAAGCAAGAGAGACAGGGAGGAGGTGTCAGTCTCTTTTAAACAACCAGATATCGCATGAACTCACAGGGTAAGAACTCATTCATTACCAAGAGGACAGCACCAAGCCATTCAGGAGGCATCTATCTCCAACATTGGGGATCACATTTTAACGTGAGATTTGAAGGGGACAAACATCCAAACTATGTCAGATACCAAAGCTGACAATGCTTAGGATCTTTAGCTGTTCCAGGTTCTGGGAAAAGGGAGAGAGTTAGCTTCCCTCGTCTATGCTGTGCTACTCCATATTATATTAGTAATTATTGTTCTCTAAAGGTTCTTAAAAGCAAATAAACAAATGCAAGGCAAAACATATAAAAGGCAAGGCAAAACATACGAAATGCAAGGCAAATGCATTAAAAAACTTTTGAGTGTTAATACATAGATTTTATTTTATCTTTTTAATTTCTTTTGCTTAACCAAATAGATTATGTAGTTTTGATTAACTGGCCATGAAATAGCTCTGCCTACATAGAATTTCCCATGAATAATTGGTTGTGGAGACTTTTGTGTGTGACCCAAATCCTCCCTCAAAACTGAAGTTTGCCCAGCTATTGGGAGTGTTGGCAAATCATGCCTCTCAGCTGATTCTCTCTAGAATTTATTCTCAGGAGATCTAATTAATAACTTGTCAAGCTGATGTCCATCCTTGGGGACAACTCTTATCTGAAGAATGGCCAGTGAAAGGTATTAAAACTCCATACTCCTGCCTCAATTTAGGGCAACTCTGAAGGGTCGCCCCAGCTTCTCAGCTCCCCCTTGAGATTAGCTGAGGTATTTGTTGTGACTGCCTCACATCTCAACTCCCTTTATCCAATTCAGCTTTTTCGCCACAGTTGTTGGTTCCTAGGATTTTACCCAGTTAAATGTTCTCTACACAAATCTCTATCTCAAATCTGCTTTACAGGGAATGTGGCCTCAGACAGGTTTTCATTAGGTTCTGGACGTAACTCTCATTAGTCATTGATATGATTCGGCTGTGTCTCCATCCGAATCTCACCTTGATTGTAATTATCCCCGCATGTCAAGGATGGAGTCAGGTGGAGATCATTGAATCATAGGGGCGGGTTCCCCCTACTGTTCTCCTGGTAGCGAATAAGTCTCACGAGATCTGATGCTTTTAAAATGGGAGCTTCCCTACACAAGCTTTCTTCTCTGCTACCATTTAAGATGTGCCTTTGCTTCTTTTTTGCCTTCTGCCGTGACTGTGAGGCCTCCCCAGCCATGTGGAATTGTGAGTTCCTTAAACCTCTTTCCTTTCTAAATTACCCGGTCTTGGGTATGACTTTATTAGCAGCATGAGAACAAACTAGTGCAGTCTGTTCTATAAGCCCAAGTCGGATCACAGAGTCCCGCTTTCTGTTTTTTTTTTCTAGCCCATATTTCTACTAAAACTTGACTCATATAGACTTAAAACAAAATAATTAAGCATGGCTAGTATTTATTTATTATTTTATACGTGTCAGGTACTGTATTTTGTAACTTATCTTTTAATAATCTTTCCAAATCTCTAAAAGGAGAACTCTGCTCTTTTATAGAGAAAATAAGGATTGCTCTGAAAATGTTAGCATTAGGGGAAGTAGGGTGAGGGACATAGGGGGCACTTTGTGTTATTTGTGCATTTTGCTATCAATCTAAAATCAGGTCAAAATAAAAATTAAAAAAATGGGTAGTAGAAGCAGGTTGTTAAGATTTTCAGTGTGACTCTAGAATTTTTTTGTTTGTTGTTTGTTTTGGAGTGTAGTGGTAAGATCTCTGCTCACTGCAACCTCCACTTCCCAGGCTCAAGCAATTCTCCTGCCTCAGTCTCCCAAGTAGCTGGGATTATAGGTGCCCGCCACCACACCCAGCTAAGTTTTCTATTTTTTTTTTTTTTAGTAGAGATGGGGTTTCAGCATGTTGGCCAGTCCAGTCTCCTACTCCTGACTTCAAGTCATCCGCCCGCCTCAGCCTCCCGAAGTGCTGGGATTATAGGCATGAGCTCCCACTCCTGGCCCAAAGTTCATATTTTAACTACTAACCTAAATTATTTTAAAAACAAAAGCCTCCTTGGACTCAAACCAGGTCAGAGTGACATGATCATGTGCCTGTTTTGTGCAGGGTGAAGTGAGATTATTATCTAGGAAATAGCTGAAATGTCTTGTTGTGGGCATACATATTTCATATAAATTCTAAGCTTCATATTAGCACTTAGATTATAATTATCTAAAGAATAGAGAACAATTTCATATAATTTTCAGTGTATCAGGCGAATCAAAAGTGTACATACAAGCATGCAGATGAATTTCAGTGAATATAGTGGTGACAATGCTCAACAGAATATATGTCCCCCACCCAACCCTGCTTCTTGCTCTTTCACTGTCCTAAAGATAGAACAAAATGGTTCAGGCATCCAGCTTGTCCCCTCCACACTTCACACTTTTACTTAATAGCAGCTTATCTTTAACACTTTGTCATCTTTAAGATGTTGCTAATTCTTTCTGGTAGATCCCAGGACTGAGGATGAGGAAGAATGATTTTATTTAAATAAAGTTGCTTAATAAAAAACAATTTTTTTAGTTTTAAAATATTTTCATTATTTTATAAAATTTTTGTGGGTACATAGGAGGTTTATATATTTGTGGGGTACATGAGATGTTTTGATACAGGCATGCAGTGTGAAATAATCACGTCATGAGGAATGGGCTTTCCATCCCCTCAAGCATTTATCCTCTGAGTTAAAAACTATTCAATTGGCTGGGCACGGTGGCTCACGCCTGTAGTCCCAGCTCTTTGGGAGGCCGAGGTTGGCGGATCGCCTGAGGTCAGGAGTTTGAGACCAGCCTGGCCAACATGATGAAACCCCATCTCTACTAAAAATACAAAAATTAGCCGGGTGTGGTGGCGAGTGCCTGTCATCCCAGCTACTCGGGAGGCTGAGACAGGAGAATCATTTGAACCTGGGAGGTGGAGGTTACAGTGAGCCGAGATCATGCCATTGTACTCCAGCCTGAGTGACAAGAGTGAAACTCCATGTCAAAAACAAACAAAAATCAATTACATTCTTTAAGTTATTAAAATTAAACATTGTAAATGATTTTTTTTCCCAAAGCTTTTTCAAAGAAAAAAAAGTAGAAACAAAGACACTTTCTACTGATTTCCAATATGGTGACTCTGTATTTCTAGCATGTGTTAAGGTGAAAAATTGATTTTATGTTTAATACAAAACATAGCATAATGTAATGAAAAGCAAGATTGTAATGATAAAGGAAAATAACACTAGTGCTAATTTTTTTCAATTTGAAGCATTGGATTAAAATGAATTAGGTTATATTCCAACATGTTTATATTGAATTTCTTTTTTCTCCAATTGGTTTCTTTTTATTAATGGGTGAGTGTTGCATTTGTATAAGGTTTCCCTATTATATTCAATTGTTTTGAGATGCTTTTAATTTGAAGTTTTTATGTTTTCTTTTTGATGTATACATGTTATGCTTTTATGCTGAATTTGATAATTGGTGCTGTATATGCAAAGCAAATGTAATTTCCCAGCTTTTATTTTTTAAAGCCCTGGGAAGCAACATAATAAAGTAGAAATAGTATCAAGACAGGAGTTAGAATACCTGGATTCTAAAATTTAAATTAAATTAGGATCTAGTGACATTATAGGTGTTCCTTGATCTTCTGATGACCTGATTCCTCAAAAGAAAAATAAAATAATCTATAAATTGTTTCTAATTCTAAAACTCTATAAATCCTATTTTTAAAATTATAATTAGTTGAACTCTATAAGGTCACAAAAATCCCTATTAAGAAACTAAAATAAAATGTTATCATATCTTAAAAATACTCTGATCTTTTTTTATATGCTGACATGAATTCTAATTATTTTTGAGCCCCTAAAAAACATTTAAGATCACAGTTTATGTTTTATTATTGACTTTCAGATAATTAACATTTTACTGATAGATATGAACAAATCTACTCTAACAGAGATAGTCATTAGTTTATTTCTCTCTTTTCAGTATCAATAAAAAGTATCGATTTACCAATAACAATGAATTAATTGCCTGAAATAAATGAAACGTAAGCAGCAAAAGTGAACTTTTTAGTATAACTCTTCTTGTAAACATTGACTTAGTTCAAAGGGAGCTTATCTTTAAAAAAACAAGCGCTAATTCATGTCTATTGGTATAGATATAATCTTTTTTTCCTTGAAAATAGATCCTACTATACTCCAGACACTATGCCACTAGGTGCAGATATTAACACAAATAGCAGGTGATCATTGTCCTCATGGAGTTTATTTTAAAGAGAACAAAGTGAGACAAAGGCACACAAGCAAAGAACTACAATACAAAGGGGATGGCATCTGACTCAGCATGGAGGTGTCACGGAAGGTGTTGTTTTGCTTAGGTTTTGAAGTGTGGGTAGGAGATGGCCCATGTTGAGAGTGGGAACTGGGAATTAAAAAGATGAGGAGGTCTCTGCAAATCTACATGGATGGGAAGTAGCATGCTGATGTGGGAAACAACTAAAAAGTTCCAGAATGCATGGTTTATAAAGCGTGAGTCAGAGAGGGCTAGACCAGTAGCCAGATCAAGGATATCTCAGATGTTATAGTCATGAATTAGTGCATTGACCTGCAGGCCATGGGAGTCACTGAAGGTTTCAGTCAGGTAAGTGAGCTGATCAGAACAGTCCTTTAGATAGGCCGCTCTTTTGGCTGTAATGGGGACACGTTTGAAGTAGGGCTATAGCTAAAAATATACAGACACTTCCTCTTGTCTACAGCCCTGCTGGCATCTGTTGTATTTTGACTTTTTAATAATAGCCATTCCAACCGGTATGAAATGGTATCTCATTGTGTTTTGATTTGCATTTTTCTGATGATTAGTGATTCTAAGCATTTTTTTTTCGTGTATTTGTTGGCCATTTGTATGTGTTCTTTTGAGAAGTGTTTGTTCATGTCCTTTGCCCATTTTTTAATTGGGTTATTTTTTTTTCTAATTGATTTAAGTTCCCTGTAGATTCTGGATACTAAAAAACAAACAAAAACCAGAAGTAAATAAATTCTCAGGACACACACACCCACACCCACACCCACAGAGAGAGAGAGAGAGAGAGAGAGAGAGCGCCTAGGTAAGAGGCCACCAACCACCAGGGTCTAAACTGGGAACACTTTCTAGTACAGAATGAATGGAAAGGATTCATGAAATATCTAGAAAGTAACGTTAATGAGATTTACATGTATGGAGTGAATGAGGGGAAACAGGGATCATTCAGGATTCTGGTGGGAATAACAGGGGGAGCCATTAGTTGAAATTTTGAAGTGGGAGAAGGAGAGGGAGTTTTAGGGAGAAAGATGAGTTGTTTTTTTAGGTATTTCAAACCCTTGAAGCTTCTATGGGACATCGAAGTGGAAATAACAGTCTGTGGGTTGGGACAATAAAGAAAGAAATTGGTTGAAGACTAGGGGAAGAGTATAGAGCAAAGAAATATTTAAGATAATAAACATATAGAGATAGCTGAAAATGTGGGACTGGATTACAAAGGAAGAATGATTTAGTTATGAAGCCCAAGGGCTGACAGGAATGGGTGACTAGTCGAGGAGTTCATATGCATCTGTTATTGTATGAATAAAAAAAATTATCTGTTCCTTCCTAAAGATATCTTCAACCTGTTTTTGGATACATATGGGCACTGCTTTTCACTCTCTTAGCCCCATTTCTTATTTTAGCCTCTGCTGTAGCGATCAGTTCTGCACAGGCTTTGACCCAGGCTTTGACTAGTTGGTGCAGGTGTGATATGACACTTACCTGGAATGGCCCACAGTTTGTGGCTGCTCTTACTTAAGCAGGTGGGATGCTCATGTAGGTGTAACCTAGCAGCTTGGTAGAGTTTATGCCCATGGGGCAACCTGTGACCACTCAAAAATAAAGCCCTTTCCTCCTCCCAGATTGAGGAGTCTTGCATTATGTAATAAAACTCCTTAGAAGGCCTATTAGGTTCCAATACAGCATTAGGCAACTTGATAAGGTATCCCATCATCAGCCTTCCTTTCTTCCCTCATTCCTCTGCCTCTCACTCTTTCTTCCTAAGTTAACTTCTTAGATAAAATGCCAACATTCTATATTTTGTCTCACATCAGGGAAAATAATTGTATACCCCATTTCAAAAGCACATAAAAAGGTTACTGTATAGAAAATTTGTCTTTAAGAGATTAAGCTGTAATTTTCCAAATACTTTAAAATTTTATTTCAGATACGTTTTTCATTTTTATAAGCTTCATCTAAAAGCAGAGTTCACCTAAGAATATACCTAAGAGCATATTACATAGAATATATTTTATATTTCAGTAGTTTAGCTAGGATTCTTTCAAAATTGAGAGGATCTACAAATATTTCTAACACATTAGTTTTCAGTCTTAAGGCTGAGTCAAGAACAAAGCTCCTAAACTTTGCATTGGTGATTGAGAACATTTTAAAATTGTTATTTAATTCATTAATTTATTTTTAAAAAATTTTCACATTGTAATTATATAGATTTATAGGATACAATTTGATGTTTCAATGAATATGTATGTTGTCTAATGATCCAATAAGGATAGTTAGTGTATTAATTACCTCATGCATTCATCATTTCTTTTTAATAAGAAATTTCAAAATCCTTTCTTCTAGATACTTTGTAATATACAATACTTTACTTCTAACTATAGTCACCCTGCTTTGCAAAGAACACTACAACTTATTCTTCCTATATAATTGTGATTTCATAACTGTTAACCAATCTATCTCCATTTTGCCCTCCCCACTTCTTCCTCACTGTTTGGTAACCACTATTCTACTCTACTTCTCTATTAACTTTTTTTTTTTAAGATTCCACATATGAGCGAGATCATGCGGTATTTGCTTTCTGTGTCTGGCTTATTTCACTTAACATTGTATCCTACAGGGTCATCCATGTTGTTGCAACTGGCAGAATTTCATTCTTTTTTTATGGCTGAATAGTATTTCATTGTGTGTGTGTCCATATATATATATATATATACATATATAATTTTATGTGTAATTATAATTACACATAAAATTATATATAATTATAATTAATTTTATGCATAATTATAATTACACATAAAATTATATATAATTATAATTATAATTATATATAATTATATATAATAATATATATATTATATGTAATATATAATATACATAACATACATAATGTATATTATATATAATATACATAACGTATATTATATACATTATACATTATATATATTATAATACACATAATATATATTATGTATATAATATACATAATATGTATTATATATAAAATATACATAATATATAATGTATATTATACATATAATATATATTATATATTAATAACATATTAATATTAATATTAATTATTATTAATTATTAATAATTATTAATTAATAATTATTATTTTTTATTAATATTATTAATATTAATATATAATACATTAATATTAATAATATATTAATATATAATATATTATATATTATACATAATATATTATATATAATATACATAATATGTATTATATATAATATACATAATATATATTATATATATAATTCACTTGTTTGTTTTTATACACATAGGTTGATTCCATATCTGATTATTAGAAATAGTGCTACAGTAAACATAAGAGTGCAGATATTTTTCAAACACAATGATTTCATTTCCTATGGATATATACCCAGTAGTGGGATTGCTGGGTTATGTGATCGAATGATTGTTTTTTTTTTTTATTTTTTATTTTTTAGCGAACTTCCATAAAGTTTTGCTTAATGGTTGTACTAGTTTACAACCCCATCAACAGTGCGTAAGTGTTCCGTTTTCTCCACTTCCTTGCCAACTCTTGTTATCTTTTACCTTTTTGCTAATAGCCATTCTAATGGGTGAACTGGTATCTCATTGCGGTTTTGATTTGCATTTCCCTGATGGTTAGTGATGTTGAACATGATTTTATTATATATTCGTCTTGACAATTTCTATATTTTCTCTTGTGGCATTTCTTTTAGTTTATTTTGTCCTTTTTTTTTTTTTTTTTTGCGAAGGAGTCTTGCTCTCTTGCCCAAGCTGGAGTGCAGTGGTGCAATCGGGGCTCACGGCAACCTCCATCTCCCTGGTTCAAGCAATTCGCCTGCCTCAGCCTGCTGAGCAGCTGGGGTTACAGGCACACGCCATCATGTTTGGCTAAATTTTTGTATTTTTAGTAGAGAAATGATTTCACCATATTGGTCAGGCTGGTCTCAAACTCCTGACCTCAGGCAATCCGCCTGCCTCAGCCTCCCAGTTTTGCCCATTTTTAAATAAGTTATTTATGTTTTTGCTGTTGAGTTGTTTAAGTTTGTTATATAATCTGGGCATTAACTCCTTAGCAGATGTATAGTTTGCAAATATTGTATCCCATTCTGTAAGTTGTTTTTTCACTCTGTTAAGTTTCCTTTGCTGTGCAAAAGCATTTTAGTTTGATGAAACCCCATTTATCTATTTTTGCTTTTGTTGCCTGTGCTTTTGACGTCTCATTTAAAAAATCCTTGTAGAACCCAAAGTTATAGAGAATTTCCCACATGTTATCTTCTAGTAGTTTTTCATAGTTTTCAATCTTACCTTTAGGTCTTTAATCGCATTTGAGTTGATTTTTGTATAAGGTAAAAGATAGGGGTCTAATTTCATTATCCCACATGTAGATATCCAATCTTCTCAGTACCATTTAATGAAGAGACTGTCTTTACCCCTGTGTGTGCTCTTGACTCCTTTTTGGAAAATCAGTTGACTTTAGGTATGAGAATTTATTTCTGAGCTGTATATTCTCTTCCATTGGTCTATGTGTTTGCTTTATGGCAGTGCCATGCTGTTTTGCTTACTATGGCTTTGTAGTATATTTTGAAGTCAGGTAGTGTGGTGCCTCCAGCTTTGTTATTTTTGCACAGGATTGCTTTGGTTATTTGGGGTCTTTTCTGGTTTCATACAAATTTTAGGGTATTTTTTTCTATTTCTGTGAAGAATTTCATTGGTATTTTGATAGGGATTGCATAGAATCTGTAGGACATTTTGTTAGTATGGTCATTTCAATAGTATCAGTTCTTCCATTCCATGAGTATATAGTGTCCATTTTTTGTGGATCATAAATTTTTCCATCAGTGTGTTATAGTTTTCATTGTAGAGATCTTTCACGACCTTGATTAAATTTATCTGCAGATTTCTTGGTAGCTATTGTAAATGGAATTCCTTTCTTGATGACTTTTTCAGATAGTTCACTATTAGTGTATAGAAACACCACTGAATTTTCTGTGTTGATTTTGTATACTACAACTTTACTGAATTTATTTATGATTTCTAGTAGTTTTTGGTCAAGTCTTTAGGGTTCTCACTCTATATAAGTATATATAGAAAGAACCCTAAAGAGAGAGAGATCATATATATCTATATGATCATATATATAGATGTATACATATGTATGTGAGATCACATTTTCTACAAACAGAAACAATCTGACTTCCTTCTTTCCAGTTTGGATCCCTCTTATTTATTTCTTTTGTCTAATTGCTCTGGCTCTGACCTCCAGTACTATGCTAAATAGAAGTGGTAGAAGTTGACATCCTTGTCTTCCTCCACATCAAAGAGGAAAAGCATTTAACTATTCACCATAAATAAGATGTTAGCTGTGGGTTTGTCACCTATGGCCTTTACTGCGTTGAGGTACACTCCTATACCTACTTTCTTGACAGTTTTTATCATAAAGGAATGTTGACTTTTGTCAAGTGTTCTTTTTGCATCTGTTGAAATGATCACATGGTTTTTGTTCTTCTTTCTATTGTGGTGGTGTATCATATTTACTGATTTGTGCATGTTAAGCCATCCTTTCATCCCTGGGATGAACCCCACTTGATTATAGTGAATACTCTTTTTAGTGTGCTGTCGAAGTCAGTTCACTTGTATCTTGTTGAGAATTTTTGTATCTATGTTCTTCAGGAATATTGGCCTGTTATTTTCATTTTGTGCGTGTCTTTGTCTGGTTTTAGAATCAGGATATTGCGAGCCTCATAAGATGAGTATGGAAGTATTCCTTCCTCATTACTTTTGTGGAAAAGTTTGTGGAGAATTGGTAGTTATTCTTTAACTGTTTGGTAGAATTCAGCAGTGAAGACATCAGGTCCTGGGTGTTGGTTGTTGTTGTTGTTGTTTTGATGGAAGATGTTTTATTATTGATTCAATTTCCAAACTCATTATTGATGTGTTCAGATGTTATATTTCCTCACAATTTAATCTGGGTAGTTGTATGTGTGCAGAAATTTATTCATTTTATTCTACACTATCAAATTTGTTGGCATATAGTTATGAGTAATGTCTTACAATCCCTTCTATTTCTGTGGTGTATCAGTTGTAATGTCTCCTTTTTCATCTTTTATTTATTTGAATTTTCTCTCCTTTTGTCTTAGTTTAGCTAAAGGTTTGTCAGTTTTACCTTTACACTTTGTCTTATTTATCTTTTGAAATATTTTTTAGTGTCTGTTTCATTTATATCTGCTGTGAGCTTTATTATTTCCTTCCTTCTACCAATTTTGGGTTTAGTTTGTTTTTGATGTTCTAGTTACTTGAAGTGTATAATTTTGCTTTGTGATTTGAAAGTCTTTCTTCTTTTTTGGTGTAGGCTTTTATTGCTATAAATTTCCCTCTTAGAACTGCTTTTGCTACGTTCCATAGGTTTGGGTATGTTGGATTTTCATTCTTACTTGTCTCAGTGACTTTTGAAATTTTCCTATTAATGTCTTAATGAGACCTATTGATTTCTTGGGTGCGTGCTATTTAATTTCCATGTTTTTATAAAATTTCCAAGGGCTTTCCTGTTGTTGATTTCTGGCTTTATATCCCTGGAATCAGAAAAGATACTTCATATGATATCTGTCTTCTTAAGTTTGTTAAGACTTATTATGTGTCATAATGTATGATTGGTCCTAGAGAATGTTTGGTGTACAGTTGAGAATAATTTGTATTCTGCAGCTGTTGGATGATGTATTAGTCTGTTTTCATACTGCTGATAAAGACATACCCGAGACTGGGTAATTTACAGAGAAAAAGAGGTTTAGTGGACTCATAGTTCCACGTGGCTGGGGAGGTCTCCCAATCATGATGGAAGGCGAAAGACACATCTTACATGGTAGCAAACAAAATAGAATTGAGAACCAAGTGAAAGGGTTCCCCCTTATAAAACCTCAGATCTTGTTAGACGTATTCACTACCACAAGAACAGTATGGGGGAACCGCCCCCATGATTCAATTATCTCCCACTGGTTCCCTCCCACAACATGTATGAATTATGGGAGCTATAATCAAGATGAGATTTGGGTGGGGATATACAGCCAAACCATATCAGGTGAGATCTTCTTTAGCTGCTAGGTCCATTTGGTCTATGGTATAGTTTGAGTCTGTCATTTTTTGGTTGATTTTCTCTTCATAGAATCTGTCCATTTTTAAAGTGGAGTGTTGAAATTTCCTACTAATATTGTATTGCAGTCTATCTCTACCTTTAAATCTAATATTTGCTTTATATATCTGGTTGTTCTGGTGTTGGGTACATATATAGTTACACCTAAGTAATATATATGTTATGTCCTCTTATTGAATTGGGCCTTTTATCATTTCATTATACAGTGACATTCTTTTTTTATATAGTTTTTTTTATTTAAAGCCTTTTAAAATATGACATGACTGTGGCTACTCCTGCTTGCTTTTCATTTGTTTGCATAAAATATATTTTTCCATCTCTTCACTTTCAGTCTATTTGTCTTTAATAGTGAGGTAAGTATCATGTAGGCAGCATATAGGTGGGTTTTGCTATCCGAATCCATTCATCCACTTTATATCTTTTAAGTAGAGTTTAATCCACTTCTATTGAAGTTTATTATTGATAAATTAGGACTTCCTTCTACCATTTCATTAGTTGTTTTTTAGATTACTTGTTCACTTCTTCCTTTCTTATTGTTTATCCCTCTAGTTTGGTGGTTTTCTGTGGTGCTAAGCTTTGTTTCTTTTCCCTTTTTTGGTGTGTGTGTGTGTATCTGCTGTAATTTCTTTCTTTCTGGTTAGTGAAACTAACATACAGAGTCCGGTATTTGTAACAGACTATTTTACACTGATAACAACTTAACTTCTGTCACATAAAAATACTCTTGACTTCTCCTCCCCACACACACAATTTATATTTTTGTTACCTTACATTGCATCTTTATGAATGGTAGACTCCATGGAACATAGGATCTATGTCACAACTAAATCAATTATTTAATGGCAGCATTAAAGCAGCCCAAAGAATGTGAAAAACTGGTGTGGGTGTATTTAACTTTTTAAAAACTATGTTTCATAATGTTTTCATTAAAAAGTCTTTATCAGTTTGCTAATGCCTAATTTTTACAACCAGCCACCATAGATTTTACAGGATAAATATATTATTTCAGTGGTAATTGAAGCAGAATTTTTGTTGCTCTTCTTACCCTTAGAGATTGTGTATTATCCTCAGACGTAATTCTTTGATTTTTTTTTCTTTTCATGTTGTTACACATAGTTACCAACAATCAACGTGAGAATAACCTTTGAATATTTTCAAGCATTAAGATTTGTTTATACAGCTGCACAATTAGACAACCAACACTCTTGGGTCTTTACCTCTCAGCATACACCTGATTATTAACTTAAAGGTATGATGGGAAAAGTATCAATTTTTGTTGGTCACCTAGATTTGGAAATATGTAATAATTATAAGCTTGGGTCTGCTTCTTCAGAAGCCTAGGAATTCGAGTGATGGTTCTCTGAAGAGGCTGGAAACAAAGTATGTGTTTCCAGAAGGCTTAATAGAATATGTTGAGACATAGGCCATTAACACAAAAGTGAAAGAAATGCAAAAAAGTATAAAAGTAAGGATTTGAGAAGGGAAATTTTATTTTTAAGTCTAAGATTCCTATGAATTATATGAAAGTAAATGTCCTATCCTTAAAATTAGCCAAAGGAAGCACTTTACTTATCAATATGATATGACGTTTCATACTCTTATCTAAAGATATCCTAAACTAAGATCCAGTTTTCTAAGTAAAGACCTTTTACTCATGCTTTAAAGCATGTTAGATGATTCCTACCACATCACATCATGTTGTTTACATGTATGATTTAAACTGCATTTATTCTTCAACTGACTGGTTCCTTAGGCTTCTTATCTTTCCTTGCACGCCTAGATAATTTTATGTAAAATTGATTTTTAGAAGTTTAGTTGCTGGGCGTAGTGGCTGTCGCCTGTAAACCCAGTACTTTGGGAATTCAAGGCAGGTGTATTGCTTGAGTCTTGGAGTTTGAGGCCTGCCTGGGAAAGATGACAAACCCCATTTGTACAAAAATAAAAATATTAGCTGGATATGGTGGCACATGCCTGTGGTCCCAGCTACTCCAAGGCTGAGGTGGGAGGATGGCTTGAGTCCGAGAGGCAGAGGTGTGAGCCAAGATCATGCCCTGCTCTTCAGCCTGGGCAACCAAGCCAGACCCTGTTTCAAAAAAAAAAATCTAGTGAGATTTGATTTCTATTTCTATGTGATTCAAAAGTAGGAGAGCTTCAAGGCAAATGACTATTAAAAAATGGCCATTGCTACTTGCATTTTCTATGAAGCCAGCATACACAGCAACGTGCAACCTAAAAACCAAGCTATTTAATATGTAGCTTAGATTTCAGGTTTGATTGTCTTTGAGGTTTGATTATTGCAGAGATCAATTGCCAGACCAAATATAGTCTATTTCTGTATTTGGTCTTTTTATCATATGAAACATCCCAGCCTTGGGTATAAATTAAGAGCAAATACAGACATTTATACCGATAGCGGTGTAGATATTTCCATGTTTATACAGTTACCGGTGTAGATACTTCCATGTCTATACAGATAGCGGTGTGGATATTTCCATGTTCATACAGATAGTGGTGTAGATATTTCCATGTTTATAGAGATAGTGGTGTAGATATATCCATGTTTATAGAGATAGCGGTGTAGATATTTCCATGTTTATACAGATAGCAGTGTAGATATTTCCATGTTTATACAGATAGCATTGTAGATATTTCCATGTTTATAGAGACAGAGGTGTATATATTTCTATATTTATAGAGATAGCGGCGCACATATTTCCATGTTTATAGAGACAGCGGTGTAGATATTTCCATGTTTATACAGATAGCGGTGTAGATATTTCCATGTTAATACAGGTAGCGGTGTACATATTGCCATGTTCATACAGATAGCGGTGTAGATATTTCCACATTTATACAGATGGCGGTGTACATATTTCCATGTTCATACAGATGGCGGTGTAGATATTTCTATGTTTATAGAGATGGCGGTGTAGATATTTAAATGTTTATACAGATAGCTGTGTAGATATTTCCATGTTTATAGAGATGGCGGTGTAGATATTTCCATGTTTCTACAGATGGCGGTGTAGATATTTCCATGTTTATACAGATGGAGGTGTAGATATTTCCATGTTTTTACAGATAGCGTTGTAGATATTTCCATGTTCACACAGATAGCGGTGTAGATATTTCCACCTTTATACAGATGGTGGTGTAGATTTTTCCATTTCCATACAGACGGCGGTTTAGATATTTCCATTGTTATAAAGATGGCGGTGCAGATATTTCCATTGTGATACAGATGGCGGTGTAGGCATTTTCATGTTGATACAGATGGTGGTGTACATAGTTCCCTGTTCATACAGATGGCGGTGTAGATATTTTCATTTTCCTACCGATGGCGGTGTAGATATTTCCATGTTTATACAGATAGCGGTGTAGATGTATCCATGTTCATACAGATGGCAGTGAAGATAATTCCATGTTCATACAGATGGAGTTGAAGATATTTCCATGTTTATAGATATGGCGGTGTAGATATTTCCATGCTTACAAAGAAGGCGGTGTAGATATTTCCATGTTTACACAGATAGCGGTGTAGATATTTCCATGTTTATACAGATAGCGGTGTAGATATTTCAATGTTTATAGAGTTGGCGGTGTAGATATTTTCATGTTCCTACAGTTGGTGGTGTAGATATTTCCATGTGTACACAGATAGCGGTGTAGGTATTTCCAAGTTTATGCAGATAGCGGTGTAGATATTTCCACTTTTAGGCAGATAGCGGTGTAGATATTTCAATGTTTAAACAGATAGCGTTGTAGATATTTCCATGTTCCTACAGAGGGCGGTGTAGATATTTACATGTTTATAGAGATGGCGGTTTAGACATTTCCACGTTCATACAGATGGCGGTGTAGATATTTCCATGTTTATACAGATAGCGGTGTAGATATTTCCGTCTTTATACACATAATGGTGTAGATCTTTCCATGTTTTTAGAGATAGCGGTGTAGATATTTCCATGTTTACACAGATAGCGGTGTAGATATTTCCATGTTTATACAGATGACTCTGTAGATATTTCCATGTTTACAGAGATAGCGGTGTAGATATTTCCAAGTTTACAGAGATATCGGTGTAGATATTTCCATGTTTACACAGATAGCGGTGTAGATATTTCCATGTTTATACAGATGGCTGTGTAGATATATCCATGTTCATACAGATGGCGGTGTAGATATTTCCATACCCATACAGATGGCGGTGTAGATATTTCCATGTTTATAGATATAGCGGTGTAGGTATTTCCATGTTTACACAGACAGCGGTGTAGATATTTCCATGTTTACACAGATAGCGGTGTAGATATTTCCATGTTTATAGAGATAACAGGGTAGATATTTCCAGGTTTATACAGAGCGTAGTGTAGATATTTCCATGTTTATATAGATGGCTGTGTGGATATTTCCATGTTTATAGAGATAGCGGTGCAGATATCTCCATGTTTACACAGATAGCGGTGTAGATATTTCCATGTTTACACAGATAGCGGTGTAGATATTTCCATGTTCATACAGATAGCGGTGTAGATAATTCCATGTGTATACAGATAACTGTGTAGATATTTACATGTTCCTACAGATGGCTGCGTAGATATTTCCATGTTTATACAGATAGCAGTGAAGATATTTACGTCTTTATACACATAATGCTGTAGATCTTTACATGTTTTCAGAGATAGCGGTGTAGATCTATCCATGTTTACACAGATAGCGGTGTAGATATTTCCATATTTATACAGATAGCAGTGTAGATATTTCCATGTTTATAGAGATAGTGGTGTAGATATTTACATGTTCCTACAGATGGCTGTGTAGATATTTCCATGTTTATACAGATAGCGGTGTAGATATTTCCATGTTCATACAGATAGCTGTGTAGATATTTCCATGTTTATACAGATAGCGGTGTAGATATTTACGTCTTCATACACATAATGGTGTAGATCTTTCCATGTTTTCAGAGATAGCGGTGTAGAACTTTCCATGTTTACACAGATAGCGGTGTAGATATTTCCATGTTTATACAGATAGCAGTGTAGATATTTCCATGTTTATAGAGATAGTGGTGTAGATATTTACATGTTGCTACAGATGGCTGTGTAGATATTTCCATGTTTATACAGATAGCGGTGTAGATATTTCCATGTTTATGGAGATAGTCGTGTAGATATTTCCATGTTCCTACAGTTTTTGGTTTAGATATTTCCATGTTTACACAGACAGCGGTGTAGATATTTCCAAGTTTATGCAGATAGCGGTGTGGATATTTCCACTTTTAGGCAGATAGCGGTGTAGATATTTCAATGTTTAAGCAGATAGCGTTGTAGATATTTCCATGTTCCTACAGAGGGGGGTGTAGATATTTACATGTTTATAGAGATGGCGGTTTAGACATTTCCACGTTCATACAGATGGCGGTGTAGATATTTCCATGTTTATACAGATAGCGGTGTAGATATTTCCGTCTTTACACACATAATGGTGTAGGTCTTTCCATGTTTTTAGAGATAGTGATGTAGATATTTCCATGTTTACACAGATAACGGTGTAGATATTTCCATGTTTACACAGATAACGGTATAGATATTTCCATGTTTATACAGATGTATACAGATGACTCTGTAGATATTTCCATGTTTACAGAGATAGCGGTGTAGATATTTCCATGTTTACACAGATATCCATGTAGATATTTCCATGTTTACACAGATAGCGGTGTAGATATTTCCATGTTCATACAGATAGCGGTGTAGATAATTCCATGTGTATACAGATAACGGTGTAGATACTTACATATTCCTACAGATGGCTGTGTAGATATTTCCATGTTTGTACAGATAGCGGTGTAGATATTTCCATGTTTACACAGATAGTGGTGTAGATATTTCCAAGTTTACACAGATAGCGGTGTAGATATTTCCATGTTTATACAGATGGCGGTGTAGATATTTCCATGTGAATACAGATAACTGTGTAGATATTTACATGTTCCTACAGATGGCTGCGTAGGTATTTCCATGTTTATACAGATAGCAGTGTAGATATTTACGTCTTTATACACATAATGCTGTAGATCTTTCCATGTTTTCAGAGATAGCGGTGTAGATCTTTCCATGTTTACACAGATAGCGGTGTAGATATTTCCATATTTATACAGATAGCAGTGTAGATATTTCCATGTTTATAGAGATAGTGGGGTAGATATTTACATGTTCCTACAGATGGCTGTGTAGATATTTCCATGTTTATACAGATAGCGGTGTAGATATTTCCATGTTCATACAGATAGCTGTGTAGATATTTCCATGTTTATACAGCTAGCGGTGTAGATATTTCCATGTTTATGGAGATAGTCGTGTAGATATTTCCATGTTCCTACAGTTTGTGGTTTAGATATTTCCATGTTTACACAGACAGCGGTGTAGATATTTCCAAGTTTATGCAGATCGCGGTGTAGATATTTCCACTTTTAGGCAGATAGCGGTGTAGATATTTCAATGTTTAAGCAGATAGCGTTGTAGATATTTCCATGTTCCTACAGAGGGGGGTGTAGATATTTACATGTTTATAGAGATGGCGGTTTAGACATTTCCATGTTCATACAGATGGCGGTGTAGATATTTCCATGTTTATACAGATAGCGGTGCAGATATTTCCAGGTTTATACAGATAGCAGTGTAGATATCTCCATCTAAATACAGATGGCGGTGTAGATATTTGTATGTTAATACTGATGGCGGTGCAGATATTTCCATGTTCATACAGATGGCGGTGTAGATATCTCCATGTTCATACGGATAGCGATGTACATATTTCCATGTTTATACAGATAGCGGTGAAGTTGTATGCAAGTTTACACAGATAGCGGTGTAGATATTTCCATGTTCATAGAGATAGCGGTGTAGATACTTCCATGTTCATACAGATAGAGGGGCTGATATTTCCATGTTCATACTGATAGCGGTGCTGATATTTCCATGTTTATACAGATAGCGGTGTAGATATTTCCATGTTTATACAGATAGCAGTGTAGATATTTCCATGTTTATACAGATAGCGGTGTAGATATCTCCATCTTAATACAGTTGGCGGTGTAGATATTTATATGTTCATACAGATGGCGGTGCAGATATTTCCATGTTCATACAGATGGCGGTGTAGATATTTCCATGTTTATAGAGATAGCGGTGTAGTTATTTCCATGTGTAAAGAGATAGCTGTGTAGATATTTCCATGTATATGCAGATAGCTGTGTAGATATTTCCATTTTCATGCAGATAGTGGTTTAGATATTTCCATGTTCAAACAGATAGCCGTGTAGATATTTCCATGTTCATACAGATAGCGGTGTAGATATTTCCATGTTTATACAGATAGGGGTGAAGTTGTATGCAAGTTTACACAGATAGCGGTGTAGATATTTCCATGTTCATAGAGATAGCGGTGTAGATATTTAAATGTTCATCCAGAAGGCTGTGTAGATATATCCATGTTCATACAGATAGCGGTGTAGATATTTCCATGTCCATACAGATAGTGGTGTAGATATTTCCATGTTCATACAGATAGCGGTGTAGCCACTTCCATGTTCATACAGATAGCGGTGTAGATATTTCCATGTTCGTACAGATAGCGGTGCTGATATTTCCATGTTCATACAGATAGCGGTGTGGATATTTCCATGTTTATACAGATAGCGGTGTAGTTATTTCCAGGTTTATACAGATAGCGGTGTAGATATCTCCATGTTAATACAGATGGCGGTGTAGATATGTATATGTTCATACAGATGGCGGTGCAGATATTTCCATGTTCATACAGATGGCGGTGTGGCTATTTCCATGTTCAAACAGATAGCTGTGTAGCTATTTCCATGTTCATGCATATAGCGGTGTAGATATTTCCATGTTCATCCATATGGCTGTGTAGATATATCTATGTTCATAGAGATGGCGGTGAAGATATTTCCATGTTCATACAGATAGCGGTGTAGATATTTCCATGTTCATACAGATAGTGGTGTAGATATTTCCATGTTCATACAGATAGCGGTGAAGATGTATGCATGTTTACACAGATAGCGGTGTAGATATTTCCATGTTCATAGAGATAGCGGTGTAGATATTTCCATGTTAATCCAGATGGCTGTGTAGATATATCCATGTTCATACAGATAGCGGTGTAGATATTTCCATGTTCATACAGATAGTGCTGTAGATATTTCCATGTTCATACAGATAGCGGTGTACCTATTTCCATGTTCATACAGATATTGGTGTGGATATTTCCATGTTCAATCAGATAGCGGTGTAGATATTTCCATGTTCATCCAGATGGCTGTGTAGTTATATCCATGTTCATACAGATAGCGGTGAAGATATTTCCATGTTCATACAGATAGCGGTGTAGATATTTCCATGTTCATACAGATAGTGGTGTGGATATTTCCAAGTTCATACAGATAGCTGTGTAGTGATTTCCATGTGTAAAGAGATAGCTGTGTAGATATTTCCATGTATATGCAGATAGCTGTGTATATATTTCCATTTTCATGCAGATAGCAGTTTCGATATTTCCATGTTGAAACAGATAGCGGTGTAGATATTTCCATGTTCATAGTGATAGCGGTGTAGATACTTCCATGTTCATACAGATAGAGGGGCTGATATTTCCATGTTCCTACAGATAGCGGTGCTGATATTTCCATGTTTATACAGATAGCGGTGTAGATATTTCCATGTTGATACAGAGAGCGGTGTAAATATTTCCATGTTTATACAGATAGCGGTGTTGATATCTCCATCTTAATACAGTTGGCGGTGTAGATATTTATATGTTCATACAGATGGCGGTGCAGATATTTCCATGTTCATACAGATGGCGGTGTAGATATTTCCATGTTTATAGAGATAGCGGTGTAGTTATTTCCATGTGTAAAGAGATAGCTGTGTAGATATTTCCATGTATATGCAGATAGCTGTGTAGATATTTCCATTTTCATGCTCATAGCGGTTTAGATATTTCCATGTTAAAACAGAGAGCGGTGTAGATATTTCCACGTTCATACAGAAAGCGGTGTTGATATTTCCATGCTTATACAGATTGCGGTGAAGATGTATGCTTCTTTACACAGATAGCGGTGTAGATATTTCCATGTTCATGCAGTTAGCGGTGTAGATATTTCCATGTTCATCCAGATGGCTGTTTAGATATATCCATGTTCATACAGATAGCGGTGTAGATATTACCATGTTCATACAGATAGTGGTGTGGATATTTCCATGTTCATACAGATAGCTGTGTAGTGATTTCCATGTGTAAAGAGATAGCTGTGTAGATATTTCCATGTATATGCAGATAGCTGTGTATATATTTCCATTTTCATGCAGATAGCAGTTTCGATATTTCCATGTTGAAACAGATAGCGGTGTAGATATTTCCATGTTCATAGTGATAGCGGTGTAGATACTTCCATGTTCATACAGATAGAGGGGCTGATATTTCCATGTTCATACAGATAGCGGTGCTGATATTTCCATGTTTATACAGATAGCGGTGTAGATATTTCCATGTTTATACAGATAGCGGTGCTGATATTTCCATGTTTATACAGGTAGCCGTGTAGATATTTCCATGTTTAGACAGATAGCGGTGTAGATATCTCCAATCTTAATACTGATGGCGGTGTAGATATTTATATGTTCATACAGATGGCGGTGGAGATATTTCCATGTTCATACAGATGGCGGTGTAGATATTTCCGTGTTTATAGAGATAGCGGTGTAGTTATATCCTTGTGTAAAGAGATAGCTTTGTAGATATTTCCATGTATATGCAGATAGCTGTGTAGATATTTCTATTTTCATGCAGATAGCGGTTTAGATATTTCCATGTTCAAACAGATAGCGGTGTAGATATTTCCATGTTCATACAGATAGCGTTGTAGATATTTCCATGTTTATACAGATAGCGGTGAAGATGTATGCATGTTTACACAGATAGCAGTGTAGATATTTCCATGTTCATACAGATCACGGTGTAGATATTTCCATGTTCATCCAGATGGCTGTGTAGACATATCCATGTTCATACAGATGGCGGTGAAGATATTTCCATGTTCATACAGATAGCGGTGTAGATATTTCCATGTTCATACAGATTGCGGTGTAGGTATTTCCATGTTCATACAGATGGCTGTGTTGATATATGCATGTTCATACAGATTGCGTTGAAGTTATTTCCATGTTCATACAGATAGCGGTGTAGATATTTCCATGTTCATACAGATAGCGGTGTAGATATTTCCATGTTCATACCGTTAGCTGTGCTGATATTTCCATGTTTATACAGGTAGCGGTGTAGATATTTCCATGTTTATACAGATAGCTGTGTAGATATTTCTAGGTTTATACAGATAGCGGTGTAGATATTTCCATGTTTATGCAAATAGTGGTGTAGATATCTCCTTCTTAATACAGATGGCGGTGTAGATATTTATATGTTCAAACAGATGGCGGTGCAGATATTTCCATGTTCATACAGATTCCGGTGTAGATATTTCAGTGTTTATAGAGATAGCGGTGTAGTTATTTCCATGTGTAAAGAGATAGCTGAGTAGATATTTCCACGTATATGCAGATAGCTGTGTAGTTATTTCCATTTTCATGCAGACAGCGGTGTAGATATTTCCATGTTGAAACAGATAGCGGTGTAGATATTTCCATGGTGAAACAGATAGCGGTGTAGATATTTCCACGTTTATACAGATTGCGGTGAAGATGTATGCATATTTACACAGATAGAGGTGTAGATATTTCCATGTTCATACAGATAGCGGTGTAGATATTTCCGTGTTCATCCAGATGGCGGTGTAGATATATCCATGTTCATACAGATAGCAGTGTAGATATTTCCATGTTCATACAGGTAGTGGTGTAGATATTTCCATGTTCATACAGATAGCGGTGTAGCAATTTCCATGTTCATACAGATAGCGGTGTAGAAATTTCCAAGTTCATAGAGATAGCGGTGTAGATATTTCCATGTTCATACAGATAGCGGTGCTGATATTTCCATGTTTATACAGGTAGCGGTGTAGATATTTCCATGTTTATACAGATTGCGGTGTAGATATTTCCATGTTTATACAGATAGCGGTGTAGATATTTCCTAGTTTATACAGATAGCTTTGTAGATATCTCCATCTTAATATAGATGGCGTTGTAGATATTTATATGTTCATACAGATGGCGTTGCAGATATTTCCATGTTCATACAGATGGTGTTGAAGATATTTCCATGTTCATACTGATAGCGGTGTAGTTATTTCCACGTGTAAAGAGATAGCTTTGTAGATATTTCCATGTATATGCAGATAGCAGTGTAGATATTTCTATTTTCATGCAGAGAGCGGTGTAGATATTTCCATGTTCATAAAGATAGCGGTGTAGATATTTCCATGTTTATACAGATAGCGGTGAAGATGTATGCATGTTTACACAGATAGCGGTGTAGATATTTCCATGTTCATACTGATCGCTTTGTAGATATTTCCATGTTCATCCAGATGACTGGGTAGACATATCCATGTTCATACCAATGGCGGTGAAGATATTTCCATGTTCATACAAATAGCGGTGTAGATATTTCCATGTTCATACAGATAGCAGTGTAGATATTTCCATGTTCATACAGATGGCTGTGTAGATATATCCATGTTCATACAGATGGCGGTGAAGATATTTCCGTGTTCATACAGATAGCGGTGTAGATATTTCCATGTTCATAGAGATAGCGGTGAAGATATTTCCATGTTCATACCGATAGCTGTGTAGATATCTCCTTCTTAATACAGATGGCGGTGTAGATATTTATATGTTCATACAGATGGCGGTGCAGATATTTCCATGTTCATACAGATAGCGGTGTAGCTATTTCCATGTTCATACAGATAGCGGTGTAGAAATTTCCATGTTCACACAGATAGCGGTGTAGATATTTCCGTGTTCATCCAGATGGCTGTGTAGATATATCCATGTTCATACAGATAGCGGTGTAGATATTTCCATGTTTATACATATTGCGGTGAAGATGTATGCATATTTACACAGATAGCGGTGTAGATATTTCCATTTTCATGCAGACAGCGGTGTAGATATTTCCATGTTTATAAAGATAGCGGTGTAGTTATTTCCATGTGTAAAGAGATAGCTTTGTAGATATTTCCATGTATATGCAGATAGCTGTGTAGATATTTCCATTTTCATGCAGACAGCGGTGTAGATATTTCCATGTTCAAACAGATAGCGGTGTAGATATTTCCATGTTCATACAGATAGCGGTGTAGATATTTCCACGTTTATACATATTGCGGTGAAGATGTATGCATATTTACACAGATAGCGGTGTAGATATTTCCATGTTCATACAGATAGCGGTGTAGATATTTCCGTGTTCTTCCAGATGGCTGTGTAGATATATCCATGTTCATACAGATAGCGGTGTAAATATTTCCATGTTCATACAGGTAGTGGTGTAGATATTTCCATGTTCGTACAGATAGCGGTGTAGCTATTTCCATGTTCATACAGATAGCGGTGTAGAAATTTCCATGTTCATAGAGATAGCGGTGTAGATATTTCCATGTTCATACAGATAGCGGTGCTGATATTTCCATGTTCATACAGGTAGCGGTGTAGATATTTCCATGTTTATACAGATTGCGGTGTAGATATTTCCATGTTTATACAGATAGCGGTGTAGATATTTCCAAGTTTATACAGATAGCGGTGTAGATATCTGCATCTTAATAAAGATGGCGTTGCAGATATTTATATGTTCATAGAGATGGCGGTTCAGATATTTCCATGTTCATGCAGATGGTGGTGTAGATATTTTTATGTTTATAGAGATAGCGCTGTAGTTATTTCCATGTGTAAAGAGATAGCTTTGTAGATATTTCCATGTATATGCAGATCGCTGTGTAGATATTTCCTTTTTCATGCAGATAGCGGTTTAGATATTTCCATGTTCAAACAGATAGTGGTGAAGATATTTCCATGTTCATAGAGATAGCGGTGTAGATATTTCCATGTTTATACAGATAGCGGTGAAGATGTATGCATGTTTACACAGATAGCGGTGTAGATATTTCCATGTTCATACAGATAGCGGTGTAGATATTTTCATGTTCATCCAGATGGCTGTGTAGATATATCCATGTTCATACAGATGGCGGTGAAAATATTTCCATGTTCAGATAGCGGAGTAGATATTACCATGTTCATACAGATAGCGGTGTAGATATTTCCATGTTCATACAGACAGCTGTGCTGATATTTCCATGTTCATCCAGATGGCTGTGTAGATATATCTATGTTCATACAGAAGGTGGTGAAGATATTTCCATCTTCATACAGATATCGGTGTAGATATTTCCATGTTCATACAGATAGCAGTGTAGGTATTTCCATGTTCATACAGATAGCGGTGCTGATATTTCCATGTTTATACAGGTAGCGGTGTAGATATTTCCATGTTTATACAGATAGCGGTGTAGATATTTCCATGTTTATACAGATAGCGGTGTAGATATTTCCATGTTTATACAGATAGCGGTGAAGATATCTCCATCTTAATACAGATGGCGGTGCAGATATTTATATGTTCATAGAGATGGCGGTTCAGATATTTCCATGTTCCTACAGATAGCGGTGTAGATATTTCCATGTTCATCCAGAGGGCTGTGTAGACATATCCACGTTCATACAGATAGCGGTGCTGATATTTCCATGTTCATACAGATGGCGGTGTAGATATTTCCATGTTTATAGAGATATCGGTGTAGTTATTTCCATGTGTAAAGAGATAGCTTTGTAGATATTTCCATGTATATGCAGATAGCTGTGTAGATATTTCCATTTTCATGCAGATAGCGCTGTAGATATTTCCATGGTCAAACAGATAGCAGTGTAGATATTTCCATGTTCATACAGATAGCGGTGTAGATATTTCCATGTATATACAGATAGCGGTGAAGATGTATGCTTGTTTACACAGATAGCGGTGTAGATATTCCCATGTTCATACAGATTGCGGTGTAGATATTTCCATGTTCATCCAGATGGCTGTGTAGACATATCCATGTTCATAAAGATAGCGGTGCTGATATTTCCATGTTCATCCAGATGGCTGTGTAGATATTTCCATGTTCATACAGATAGCGGGGCTGATATTTCCATGTTTATACAGGTAGTGGTGTACATATTTCCATGCTTATACAGACAGCGGTGTAGATATTTCCATGTTTATACAGATTGCGGTGAAGATGTATGAATGATTACACAGATAGCAGTGTAGATATTTCCATGTTCATACAGATAGTGGTGTAGATATTTCCATTTTCATCCAGATGGCTGTGTAGATATATCCATGTTCATACAGATGGCGGTGAAGTTATTTCCATGTTCATACAGATATCGGTGTAGATATTTCCATGTTCATACAGATAGCGGTGTAGATATTTCCATGTTCATACAGATAGCGGTGCTGATATTTCCATGTTTATACAGATAGCGGTGTAGATATTTCCATGTTTATACAGATAGCGGTGTAGATATTTCCATGTTTATACAGATAGCGGTGTAGATATTTCGATGTTCATACAGATAGCGGTGTAGATATTTCCATGTTCATACAGATAGCAGTGTAGGTATTTCAATGTTCATACAGATTGCAGTGTAGGTATTTCCATGTTTATACAGATAGCGGTGAAGATGTATGCATGTTTACACAGATAGCGGTGTAGATAGTTCCATGTTCATACAGATAGCGGTGTAGATATTTCCATGTTCATCCAGATGGCTGTGTAGATAAATCCATGTCCATACAGATGTCGGTGAAGATACTTATATCTTCATACAGATGGCGGTGTAGATATTTCCATGCTCATACAGATAGCGGTGTAGATATTTCCATGTTTATACAGATAGCGGTGTAGATATCTCCATCGTAATACAGATGGCGGTGCAGATATTTCCATGTTCATACAGATGGCGGTGTAGACATTTCCATGTTTATAGAGATATCGGTGTAGTTATTTCCATGTGTAAAGAGATAGCTTTGTAGATATTTCCATGTATATGCAGATAGCTGTGTAGATATTTCCATTTTCATGCAGATAGCTGTGTAGATATTTCCATGCTCAAACAGATAGCGGTGTAGATATTTCCATGTTCATACAGATAGCGGTGTAGATATTTCCATGTTTATACAGATAGCGGTGTAGATATTTCCATGTTCATACAGATAGCGGTGTAGATATTTCCATGTTCATACAGATAGCGGTGTAGATATTTCCATGTTCATACAGATAGCGGTGTAGATATTTCCATGTTCATACAGATAGCGGTGCTGATATTTCCATGTTCATACAGATGGCGGTGTAGATATTTCCATGTTTATAGAGATATCGGTGTAGTTATTTCCATGTGTAAAGAGATAGCTTTGTAGATATTTCCATGTATATGCAGATAGCTGTGTAGATATTTCCATTTTCATGCAGATAGCGGTGTAGATATTTCCATGCTCAAACAGATAGCGGTGTAGATATTTCCATGTTCATACAGATAGCGGTGTAGATATTTCCATGTTTATACAGATAGCGGTGAAGATGTATGCTTGTTTACACAGATAGCGGTGTAGATATATCCATGTTCATACATATAGCGGTGTAGATATTTCCATTTTCATCCAGATGGCTGTGTAGATATATCCATGTTCATACAGATGGCGGTGAAGATATTTCCATGTTCATACAGATATCGGTGTAGATATTTCCATGTTCATAAAGATAGCGGTGTAGATATTTCCTTGTTCATACAGATAGCGGTGCTGATATTTCCATGTTTATACAGAAAGCAGTGTAGATATTTCCATGTTTACACAGGTAGCGGTGTAGATATTTCCATGTTCATACAGATAGTGGTGCTGATATTTCCATGTTTATACAGATAGCGGTGTAGATATTTCTATGTTTATACAGATAGCGGCGTAGATATCTCCATTTTAATACAGATGGCGGTGCAGACATTTATATGTTCATAGAGATGGCGGTTCAGATATTTCCATGTTCATACAGATGGCGGTGAAGATATTTCCATGTTTATAGAGATTGCGGTGTAGTTATTTCGATGTGTAAAGAGATAGCTTTGTAGATATTTCCATGTATATGCAGATAGCTGTGTAGATATTTCCATTTTCATGCAGATAGCTGCGTAGATATTTCAATGCTCAAACAGATAGCGGTGTAGATATTTCCATGTTCATACAGATAGCGGTGTAGATATTTCCATGTTTATACAGATAGCGGTGTAGATATTTCCATGTTTATACAGATAGCGGTGTAGATATTTCCATGTTCATACAGAAAGCGGTGTAGCTATTTCCATGTTCATACAGATAGCGGTGTAGATATTTCCATGTTCATCCGGATGGCTGTGTAGATATTTCCATGTTCATACAGATAGCGGTGCTGATATTTCCATGTTCATACAGATGGCGGTGTAGATATTTCCATGTTTATAGAGATATCGGTGTAGTTATTTCCATGTGTAAAGAGATAGCTTTGTAGATATTTCCATGTATATGGAGATAGCTGTGTAGATATTTCCATTTTCATGCAGATAGCGGTGTAGATATTTCCATGCTCAAACAGATAGCGGTGTAGATATTTCCAAGTTCATACAGATAGCGGTGTAGATATTTCCATGTTTATACAGATAGCGGTGAAGATGTATGCTTGTTTACACGGATAGCGGTGTAGATATTTCCATGTTCATACAGATAGCGGTGTAGATATTTCCATGTTCATCCAGATGGCTGTGTGGACATATCCATGTTCATACAGATAGCGGTGCTGATATTTCCATATTCATCCAGATGGCTGTGTAGATATTTCCATGTTCATACAGATAGCGGTGCTGATATTTCCATGTTTATACAGGTAGTGGTGTACATATTTCCAGGCTTATACAGATAGCGGTGTAGATACTTCCATGTTTATACAGATAGCGATGAAGATGTATGCATGTTTACACAGATAGCGGTGTAGATATTTCCATGTTCATACAGATATTGGTGTAGATATTTCCATGTTCATCCAGATGGCTGTGTAGATATATCCATGTTCATACAGATGGCGGTGAAGATATTTCCATGTTCATACAGATATCTGTGTAGATATTTCCATGTTCATAAAGATAGCGGTGTAGATATTTCCATGTTCATACAGATAGCGGTGCTGATATTTCCATGTTTATACAGATAGTGGTGTAGATATTTCCATGTTTATACAGATATCGGTGTAGATATTTCCATGTTCATACAGATAGCGGTGTAGATATTTCCATGTTCATACAGATAGCGGTGCAGATATTTCCATGTTCATACAGATAGTGGTGTAGATATTTCCATCTTAATACAGGTAGCGGTGTAGCTATTTCCATGTTCATACAGATAGCGGTGTAGATATTTCCACGTTCATCCAGATGGCTGTGTAGATATTTCCATGTTCATACAGATAGCGGTGCTGATATTTCCATGTTTATACAGGTAGCGGTGTAAATATTTCCATGGTCATACAGATAGCGGTGTAGATATTTCCCTGTTTATACAGATAGCGGTGTAGATATTTCCATGTTTACACAGATAGCGGTGTAAATATCTCCATCTTTATGCAGATGGCGGTGTAGATATTTATATCTTCAAACAGATGGCGGTGCAGATATTTCCATGTTCATACAGATGGCGGTGTACATATTTCCATGTTTATAGAGATAGCGGTGTAGTTATTTCCATGTGTAAAGAAATTTCTTTGTAGATATTTCCATGTATATGCAGATAGCTGTGTAGATATTTCCATTTTCATGCAGATAGCGGTGTAGATATTTCCATGTTCAAACAGATAGAGGTGTAGATATTTCCATGTTCATACAGATAGCGGTGTAGATATTTCCATGTTTATACAGATAGCGGTGAAGATGTATGCATGTTTACACAGATAGCGGTGTAGATATTTCCATGTTCATACAGATAGCTGTGTAGATATTTCCATGTTCATCCAGATGGCTGTGTAGATATATCCAAGTTCATACAGGTGGCGGTGAATATATTTCCATGTTCATACAGATAGCAGTGTAGATATTTCCATGTTCATACACGTAGTGGTGTAGGTATTTCCATGTTCATGCAGATAGCGTTGTAGCTATTTCCATGTTCATACATATAGCGGTGTAGATATTTCCATGTTCATCCAGATGGCTGTGTAGATATATCCATGTTCATACAGATGGCGGTGAAGATATTTCCATGTTCATACAGATGGCGGTGTAGATATTTCCATGTTCATACAGATAGCGGTGTGGACATTTCCATGTTCATACAGATAGCGGTGTAGCTATTTCCATGTTCATACAGATAGCGGTGTAGATATTTCTATGTACATACAGATAGCGGTGTAGATATTTCCATGTTCATACAGATTGCGGTGCTGATATTTCCATGTTTATACAAGTAGCGGTGTAGATATTTCCATGTTTATACAGATAGCGGTGTAGATATTTCCATGTTTATACAGATAGCGGTTTAGATATTTCCATGTTTATACAGATAGCGGTGTAGATATCTTCATCTTAATACAGATGGCGGTGTAGATATTTATATGTTCATACAGACGGCGGTGTAGATATTTCCATGTTCATACAGATGGCGGTGTAGATATTTCCATGTTTATAGAGATATCGGTGTAGTTATTTCCATGTGTAAAGAGATAGCTTTGTAGATATTTCCATGTATATGCAGATAGCTGTGTAGATATTTCCATTTTCATGCAGATATCTGTGTAGATATTTCAATGCTCAGATATCGGTGTAGATATTTCCATGTTCATACAGATAGCGGTGTAGGTATTTCCATGTTTATACAGATAGCGGTGTAGATATTTCCATGTTTATACAGATAGCGGTGTAGATATTTCCATGTTCATACAGATAGCGGTGTAGCTATTTCCATGTTCATACAGATAGCGGTGTAGATATTTCCATGTTCATCCCGATGGCTGTGTAGATATTTCCATGTTCATACAGATGGCGGTGTAGATATTTCCATGTTTATAGAGATAGCGGTGTAGTTATTTCCATGTGTAAATAGCTGTATAGATATTTCCATGTGTATGCAGATAGCTTTGTAGATATTTCCATTTTCATGGTGATACCGGTGTAGATATTTCCATGTTCAAACAGATAGTGGTGTAGATATTTCCATGTTCATACAGATAGCAGTGTAGATATTTCCATGTTTATACAGATAGTGGTGAAGATGAATGTATGTTTAGACAGATAGCGGTGTAGATATTTCCATGTTCCTACAGATAGCGGTGTAGATATTTCCATGTTCATCCAGATGGCTGTGTAGATATATCCATGTTCTCACAGATGGCGGTGAAGATATTTCCATGTTCATACAGGTAGCGGTGTAGATAATTCCATGTTCATACAGATAGCGGTGTTGATATTTCCATGTTAATACAGACAGCGGTGCTGATATTTCCATGTTCATCCAGATGGCTGTGTAGATATATCTATGTTCATACAGATGGCGGTGAAGATGTTTCCATGTTCATAAAGATATCGGTGTAGATATTTCCATGTTCATACAGATAGCGGTGTAGATATTTCCATGTTCAGACAGATAGCGGTGCTGATATTTCTATGTTTATACAGATAGCGGTGTAGATATTTCCATGTTTATACAGATAGCAGTGTAGATATTACCATGTTTATACAGATAGCGGTGTAGATATTTCCATGTTTATACAGATAGCGGTGTAGATATTTCCATGTTCATCCAGATGGCAGTGTAGATATTTCCATGTTCATACAGATAGCGGTGCTGATATTTCCATGATCATACAGATGGCGGTGTAGATATTTCCATGTTTATAGAGATATCGGTGTAGTTATTTCCATGTGTAAAGAGATAGCTTTGTAGATATTTCCATGTATATGCAGATAGCTGTGTAGATATTTCCATTTTCATGCAGATAGCGGTGTAGATATTTCCATGCTCAAACAGATAGCAGTGTAGATAATTCCATGTTCATACAGATAGCGGGGTTGATATTTCCATGTTTATACAGATAGCGGTGAAGATGTATGCTTGTTTACACGGATAGCGGTGTAGATATTTCCATGTTCATACAGATAGCGGTGTAGATATTTCCATGTTCATCCAGATGGCTGTGTAGACATATCCATGTTCATACAGATAGCGGTGCTGATATTTCCATATTCATCCAGATGGCTGTGTAGATATTTCCATGTTCATACAGATAGCGGTGCTGATATTTCCATGTTTACACAGGTAGTGGTGTACATATTTCCATGCTTATACAGATAGCGGTGTAGATACTTCCATGTTTATACAGATAGCGATGAAGATGTATGCATGTTTACACAGATAGCGGTGTAGATATTTCCATGTTCATACAGATATTGGTGTACATATTTCCATGTTCATCCAGATGGCTGTGTAGATATATCCATGTTCATACAGATGGCGGTGAAGATATTTCCATGTTCATACAGATATCTGTGTAGATATTTCCATGTTCATAAAGATAGCGGTGCTGATATTTCCATGTTTATACAGATAGTGGTGTAGATATTTCCATGTTTATACAGATATCGGTGTAGATATTTCCATGTTTATACAGATAGCGGTGTAGATATTTCCATGTTCATACAGATAGCGGTGCAGATATTTCTATGTTCATACAGATAGTGGTGTAGATATTTCCATCTTAATACAGGTAGCGGTGTAGCTATTTCCATGTTCATACAGATAGCGGTGTAGATATTTCCATGTTCATCCAGATGGCTGTGTAGATATTTCCATGTTCATACAGATAGCGGTGCTGATATTTCCATGTTTATACAGGTAGCGGTGTAAATATTTCCATGGTCATACAGATAGCGGTGTAGATATTTCCATGTTTATACAGATAGCGGTGTAGATATTTCCATGTTTACACAGATAACGGTGTAGATATCTCCATCTTTATGCAGATGGCGGTGTAGATATTTATATCTTCAAACAGATGGCGGTGCAGATATTTCCATGTTCATACAGATGGCGGTGTACATATTTCCATGTTTATAGAGATAGCGGTGTAGTTATTTCCATGTGTAAAGAAATTTCTTTGTAGATATTTCCATGTATATGCAGATAGCTGTGTAGATATTTCCATTTTCATGCAGATAGCGGTGTAGATATTTCCATGTTCAAACAGATAGAGGTGTAGATATTTCCATGTTCATACAGATAGCGGTGTAGATATTTCCAAGTTTATACAGATAGCGGTGAAGATGTATGCATGTTTACACAGATAGCGGTGTAGATATTTCCATGTTCATACAGATAGCTGTGTAGATATTTCCATGTTCATCCAGATGGCTGTGTAGATATATCCAAGTTCATACAGATGGCGGTGAATATATTTCCATGTTCATACAGATAGCAGTGTAGATATTTCCATGTTCATACACGTAGTGGTGTAGGTATTTCCATGTTCATGCAGATAGCGTTGTAGCTATTTCCATATTCATACATATAGCGGTGTAGATATTTCCATGTTCATCCAGATGGCTGTGTAGATATATCCATGTTCATACAGATGGCGGTGAAGATATTTCCATGTTCATACAGATGGCGGTGTAGATATTTCCATGTTCATACAGATAGCGGAGTGGACATTTCCATGTTCATACAGATAGCGGTGTAGCTATTTCCATGTTCATACAGATAGCGGTGTAGATATTTCTATGTACATACAGATAGTGGTGTAGATATTTCCATGTTCATACAGATTGCGGTGCTGATATTTCCATGTTTATACAGGTAGCGGTGTAGATATTTCCATGTTTATACAGATAGCGGTGTAGATATTTCCATGTTTATACAGATAGCGGTTTAGATATTTCCATGTTTATACAGATAGCGGTGTAGATATCTTCATCTTAATACAGATGGCGGTGTAGATATTTATATGTTCATACAGACGGCGGTGTAGATATTTCCATGTTCATACTGATGGCGGTGTAGATATTTCCATGTTTATAGAGATATCGGTGTAGTTATTTCCATGTGTAAAGAGATAGCTTTGTAGATATTTCCATGTATATGCAGATAGCTGTGTAGATATTTCCATTTTCATGCAGATAGCTGTGTAGGTATTTCAATGCTCAAACAGATAGCAGTGTAGATATTTCCATGTTCATACAGATAGCGGTGTAAGTATTTCCATGTTTATACAGATAGCGGTGTAGATATTTCCATGTTTATACAGATAGCGGTGTAGATATTTCCATGTTCATACAGATAGCGGTGTAGCTATTTCCATGTTCATACAGATAGCGTTGTAGATATTTCCATGTTCATCCCGATGGCTGTGTAGATATTTCCATGTTCATACAGATGGCGGTGTAGATATTTCCATGTTTATAGAGATAGCGGTGTAGTTATTTCCATGTGTAAATAGCTGTATAGATATTTCCATGTGTATGCAGATAGCTTTGTAGATATTTCCATTTTCATGCTGATACCGGTGTAGATATTTCCATGTTCAAACAGATAGTGGTGTAGATATTTCCATGTTCATACAGATAGCAGTGTAGATATTTCCATGTTTATACAGATAGTGGTGAAGATGAATGTATGTTTAGACAGATAGCGGTGTAGATATTTCCATGTTCCTACAGATAGCGGTGTAGATATTTCCATGTTCATCCAGATGGCTGTATAGATATATCCATGTTCTCACAGATGGCGGTGAAGATATTTCCATGTTCATACAGATAGCGGTGTAGATAATTCCATGTTCATACAGATAGCGGTGTTGATATTTCCATGTTAATACAGACTGCGGTGCTTATATTTCCATGTTAATCCAGATGGCTGTGTAGATATATCTATGTTCATACAGATGGCGGTGAAGATGTTTCCATGTTCATAAAGATATCGGTGTAGATATTTCCATGTTCATACAGATAGCGGTGTAGATATTTCCATGTTCAGACAGATAGCGGTGCTGATATTTCTATGTTTATACAGATAGCGGTGTAGATATTTCCATGTTTATACAGATAGCGGTGTAGATATTTCCATGTTTATACAGATAGCGGTGTAGATATTTCCATGTTCATCCAGATGGCAGTGTAGATATTTCCATGTTCATACAGATAGCTGTGCTGATATTTCCATGATCATACAGATGGCGGTGTAGATATTTCCATGTTTATAGAGATATCGGTGTAGTTATTTCCATGTGTAAAGAGATAGCTTTGTAGATATTTCCATGTATATGCAGATAGCTGTGTAGATATTTCCATTTTCATGCAGATAGCAGTGTAGATATTTCCATGCTCAAACAGATAGCAGTGTAGATAATTCCATGTTCATACAGATAGCGGGGTAGATATTTCCATGTTTATACAGATAGCGGTGAAGATGTATGCTTGTTTACACAGATAGCAGTGTAGATATTTCCATGTTCATACAGATAGCGGTGTAGATATTTCCATGTTCATCCAGATGGCTGTGTAGACATACCCTTGTTCATACAGATAGCGGTGCTGATATTTCCATGTTCATACAGATGGCTGTGTAGATATTTCCATGTTCATACAGACAGCGGTGCAGATATTTCCATATTTATACAGGTAGTGGTGTACATATTTCCCTGCTTATACAGTTAGCGGTGTAGATATTTCCATGTTTATACAGATAGCGGTGAAGATGTATGCATGTTTACACAGATAGCGGTGTAGATGCTTCGATGTTCATACAGATAGTGGTGTAGATATTTCCATGTTCATCCAGATGGCTGTGTAGATATATCCATGTTCATACAGATGGCGGTGAAGATATTTCCATGTTCATACAGATATCAGTGTAGATATTTCCATGTTCATAAAGATAGCGTTGTAGATATTTCCATGTTCATACAGATAGCGGTGCTGATATTTCCATGTTTATACAGATAGCGGTGTAGATATCTCCATCTTAATACAGATGGCGGTGCAGATATTTATATGTTCATACAGATGGCGGTGCAGATATTTCCATGTTCATACAGATGGCGGTGTAAATATTTCCATGTTTATAGAGATATCGGTGTAGTTATTTCCATGTGTATAGAGATAGGTTTGTAGATATTTCCATGTATATGCAGATAGCTGTGTAGGTATTTCCATTTTCATGCAGATAGCTGTGTAGATATTTCCATGCTCAAACAGATAGCGGTGTAGATATTTCCATGTTCATACAGATAGCGGTGTAGATATTTCCATGTTCATTCAGATAGCGGTGTAGATATTTCCATATTCATCCAGATGGCTGTGTAGACATATCCATGTTCATACAGATAGCGGTGCTGATATTTCCATATTCATCCAGATGGCTGTGTAGATATTTCCATGTTCATAAAGATAGCGGTGCTGATATTTCCATGTTTATATAGGTAGTGGTGTACATATTTCCATGCTTATACAGATAGAGGTGTATATATTTCCATGTTTATACAGATAGCGATGAAGATGTATGCATGTTTACACAGATAGCGGTGTAGATATTTCCATGTTCATACAGATATTGGTGTAGATATTTCCATGTTCATCCAGATGGCTGTGTAGATATATCCATGTTCATACAGATGGCGGTGAAGATATTTCCATGTTCATACAGATAACTGTGTAGGTATTTCCATGTTCATAAAGATAGCGGTGTAGATATTTCCATGTTCATACAGATAGCGGTGCTGATATTTCCATGTTTATACAGATAGCGGTGTAGATATTTCCATGTTTATACAGATAGCGGTGTAGATATTTCCATGTTCATACAGATAGCGGTGTAGATATTTCCATATTCATACAGATAGCGGTGCAGATATTTCCTTGTTCATACAGATAGCGGTGTAGATATTTTCATGTTCATACAGATAGCGGTGTAGCTATTTCCATGTTCATACAGATAGCGGTGTAGATATTTCCATGTTCATCCAGATGGCTGTGTAGATATTTCCATGTTCATACAGATAGCGGTGCTGATATTTCCATGTTTATACAGATAGCGGTGAAGATGTATGCATGTTTACACAGATAGCGGTGTAGATATTTCCATTTTCATACAGATAGCGGTGTAGATATTTCCATGTTCATCCAGATGGCTGTGTAGACATACCCATGTTCGTACAGATGGCGGTGAAGATATTTTCATTTTCATACAGATAGCGGTGTAGATATTTCCATGTTCATACAGATAGCGGTGTAGCTATTTTCATGTTCGTACAGATAGCGGTGTAGCTATTTCCATGTTCATACAGATAGCGGTGTAGATATTTCCATGTTCATCCAGATGGCTGTGTAGATATATCCATGTTCATACAGATGGCGGTGAAGATATTTCCATGTTCATACAGATAGTGTAGATATTTCCATGTTCCTACAGATAGCGGTGTAGCTATTTCCATGTTCATACAGATAGCGGTGTAGGTATTTCCATATTCATCCAGATGGCTGTGTAGACATTTCCATGTTCATACAGATAGCGGTGCTGATATTTCCATGTTTATACAGGTAGCGGGGTAGATATTTCCATGTTTATACAGGTAGCGGTGTAGATATTTCCATGTTTATACAGATAGCGGTGTAGATATTTCCATGTTTATACAGATAGCGGTGTTGATATTTCCATGTTTATACAGATACCGGTGTAGATATCTCCATCTTAATACAGATGGCCGTGTAGATATTTATATGTTCATACAGATGGCGGTGCAGATATTTCCGTGTTCATACAGATGGCGGTGTTGATATTTCCATGTTCATACAGATAGCGGTGTAGTTATTTCCATGTGTAAAGAGATAGCTGTGTAGATATTTCCATGTATATGCAGATAACTGTGTAGATATTTCCCTTTTTATGCAGATAGCGGTGTAGATATTTCCATGTTCAGATAGCGGTGTAGATATTTCCATGTTCATACAGATAGCGGTGTAGATATTTCCATGTTTATACAGATTGCGGTGAAGATGTATGCATATTTACACAGATAGCAGTGTTGATATTTCCATGTTCATACGGATAGCGGTGTAGATATTTCCGTGTTCATCCAGATGGCTGTGTAGATATATCCATGTTCATACAGATAGCGGTGTAGATATTTCCATGTTCATACAGGTAGTGGTGTAGATATTTCCATGTTCATACAGATAACGGTGCAGCTATTTCCATGTTCATATAGATAGTGGTGTAGAAATTTCCATGTTCATAGAGATAGCGGTGTAGATATTTCCATGTTCATACAGATAGCGGTGCTGGTATTTCCATGTTTATACAGGTAGCGGTGTAGATATTTCTATGTTCATACAGATTGAAGTGTAGATATTTCCATGTTTATACAGATAGCGGTGTAGATATTTCCATGTTCATCCAGATGGCTGTGTAGATATATCCATGTTCATACAGATGGCGGTGAAGGTATTTCCATGTTCATACAGAAGGCGGTGTAGTTATTTCCACATGTAAAGAGATAGCTGTGTAGATATTTCCATGTATATGCAGATAGCTGTGTAGATATTTCCATTTTCATGCAGATAGCGGTTTAGATATTTCCATGTTCAAACAGATAGCGGTGTAGATATTTCCATGTTCATACAGATAGCGGTGTAGTTATTTCCATGGTTATACAGATAGTGGTGAAGGTGTATGCATGTTTACACAGATAGCGGTGTAGATATTTCCATGTTCACAGATCGCGGTGTAGATATTTCCATGTTCATCCAGATGGCTGTTTAGCTATATCCATTTTCATACAGATGGCGGTGAAGATATTTCCATGTTCGTACTGATAGCGGTGAAGATATTTCCATGTTCATACAGATAGCGGTGTAGATATTTCCATCTTCATACAGATGGCTATGTAGATATGTCCATGTTCATACAGATGGCGGTAAAGATATTTCCATGTTCATACAGATAGCGGTGTAGATATATCCATGTTCATACAGATAGCGGTGTAGATATTTCCATGTTCATACCGATAGCGGTGCTGATATTTCCTTGTTTATACAGATAGCGGTGTAGATATTTCCATGTTTATAAAGATAGCGGTGTAGATATTTCCATCTTTATACAGATAGCGGTGTAAATATCTCCTTCTTAATACAGATGGCGGTGCAGATATTTCCATGTTCATACAGATGGCGGTGTAGATATTTCCATGTTTATAGAGATAGCGGTGTAGTTATTTCCATGAAGATAGCTGTGTAGATATTTCCATGTATATGCAGATAGCTGTGTAGATATTTCCATTTTCATGCAGACAGCGGTGTAGATATTTCCATGTTCAAACAGATAGCGGTGAAGGTATTTCCATGTTCATACAGATAGCGGTGTAGATATTTCCATGTTCATACAGATAGCGGTGTAGATATTTCCATGTTCATACACATAGCGGTGTAGATATTTCCATGTTCATATAGATAGCGGTGCAGATATTTCCATGTTTATACAGGTAGTGGTGTAGATATTTCCATGTTTATACAGATAGCGGTGTAGATATTTCCATGTTTAAACAGATAGCGGTGTAGATATTTCCATGTTTATACAGATAGCAGTGGAGATATCTCTATCTAAATACAGATGGCGGTGTAGATATTTATATTTTCATACAGATGGCGGTGTAGATATTTATATGTTCGTACAGATGGCGGTGTAGATATTTCCATGTTTATACAGATAGCAGTGTAGATATCTCCATCTTAATACAGATGGCGGTGTAGATATTTATATGTTCGTACAGATGGCGGTGCAGATATTTCCATGTTCATAGAGATGGCGGTGTAGATATTTCCATGTTCATACAGATAGCGGTGTAGTTATTTCCATGTGTAAAGAGATAGCTGTGTACATATTTAAGTGTATATGCAGATAGCAGTGTAGATATTTCCATTTTCATGCAGATAGCGGTGTATATATTTCCATGTTCAAACAGATAGCGGTGTAGATATTTCCATGTTCATACAGATACCAGTGTAGATATTTCCATGTTCATAGAGATAGCGGTGTAGATATTTCCATGTTCATACAGATAGCGGTGCTATTTCCATGTTTGTACAGGTAGCGGTGTAGATATTTCCATGTTTATACAGACTGCGGTGTAGATATTTCCATGTTTATACAGATAGCGGTGTAGATATTTCCAAGTTTATACAGATAGCGGTGTAGATATCTCCATCTTAATATAGATGGCGGTTTAGATATTTAAATGTTCATACAGGTGGCGGTGCAGATATTTCCATGTTCATACAGATTGCGGTGTAGCTATTTCCATGTTTATAGAGATATCGCTGTACTTATTTCCATGTGTAAAGAGATAGCTTTGTAGATATTTCCATGTATATGCAGATCGCTGTGTAGATATTTCCATTTTCATGCAGATAGCCGTGTAGATATTTCCATGTTCAAACAGATAGCGGTGTAGATATTTCCATGTTCATACAGATAGCAGTGTAGATATTTCCATGTTTATACAGATAGCGGTGAAGATGTATGCATGTTTACACAGATAGCGGTGTAGATATTTCCATGTTCATACAGATAGCGGTGTAGATATTTCCATGTTCATCCAGATGGCTGTGTAGATATATCCATGTTCATACAGATGGCAGTGAAGATATTTCCATGTTCATACAGATAGCGGTGTAGTTATTTCCATGTGTAAAGAGATAGCAGTGTAGATATTTCCATGTTCATACAGATAGCGTTGTAGATATTTCCATGGTTATACAGATAGCGGTGAAGGTGTATGCATGATTACACAGATGGCCATGAAGATATTTCCAAGTTCATACAGATAGCGGAGTAGATATTTCCATGTTCATACAGATAGCGGTGTAGATATTTCCATGTTCAAACAGATGGCTGTGTAGATATATCCATGTTCATACAGATGGCGGTGAAGATATTTCCATGTTCATACTGATGGCGGTGTAGATATTTCCATGTTCATACAGATAACGGTGTAGTTATTTCCATGTGTAAAGAGATAGCTGTGTAGATATTTAAATGTATATGGAGATAGCAGTGTAGATATTTCCATTTTCATGCAGATAGCGGTGTAGATATCTCCATCTTAATATAGATGGCGGTGTAGATATTTATATGTTTATACAGCTGGCATTGCGGATATTTCCATGCTCATACAGATGGCGGTGTAGATATTTGTAAGTTTATAGAGATAGCGCTGTAGTTATTTCCATGTGTAAAGAGATAGCTTTGTAGATATTTCCATGTATATGCAGATCGCTGTGTAGATATTTCCATTTTCATGCAGATAGCGGTGTAGATATTTCCATGTTCAAACAGATAGCAGTGTAGATATTTCCATTTTCATACAGATAGCAGTGTAGATATTTCCATGTTTATACAGATAGCGGTGAAGATGTATGCATGATTACACAGATAGCGGTGTAGATATTTCCATCTTCATACAGATAGCGGTGTAGATATTTCCATGTTCATCCAGATGTCTGTGTAGAAATATCCATGTTCATACAGATGGCGGTGAAGATATTTCCATGTTCATACAGATAGCGGTGTACTTATTTCCATGTGTAAAGAGATAGCTGTGTAGATATTTCCATGTATATGCAGATAGCTGTGTAGATATTTCCATTTTCATGCAGATAGCGGTTTAGATATTTCCATGTTCAAACAGATAGCGGTGTAGATTTTTCCATGTTCATACAGATAGCGGTGTAGATATTTCCATGTTTATACAGATAGCGGTGAAGGTGTATGCATGTTTACACAGATAGCGGTGTAGATATTCCCATGTTCATACAGATCGCGGTGTAGATTTTTCCATGTTCATCCAGATGGATGTGTAGACATATCCATGTTCATACAGATGGCTGTGAAGATATTTCTATGTTCATACAGATAGCGGTGTAGATATTTCCATGTTCATACAGATAGCGGTGTAGATATTTCCATGTTCATACAGATGGCTGTGTAGATATATCCATTTTCATACAGATGGCGTTGAAGATATTTCCATGTTCATACAGATTGCGGTGTAGCTATTTCCATGTTCATACAGATAGCGGTGTAGATATTTCCATGTTCATACCGATAGCGGTGCTGATATTTCCATGTTTATACAGGTAGAGGTGTAGATATTTCCATGTTTATACAGATAGCGGTGTAGATATTTCCATGTTTATACAGATAGCGGTGTAAATATTTCCATGTTTATACAGATAGCGGTGTAGGTATCTCCTTCTTAATGCAGATGGCGGTGTAGATATTTATGTGTTCATACTGATGGCGGTGCCGATATTTCCATGTTCCTACAGATGGCGGTGTAGATATTTCCATGTTCATACAGATAACGGTGTAGTTATTTCCATGTGTAAAGAGATAGCTGCGTAGATATTTCCATGTATATGCAGATAGCTGTGTAGATATTTCCATTTTCATGCAGATAGCGGTGTAGAAATTTCCATGTTCAGATAGAGGTGTAGATATTTCCATGTTCATACAGATAGCGGTGCTGATATTTCCATGTATATACAGGTAGCGGTGTAGATATTTCCATGTTTATACTGATTGCGGTGTACATATTTCCATGTTTGTACAGATAGCGGTGTAGATATTTCCAAGTTTATAGAGATAGCGGTGTAGATATCTCCATCTTAATATAGATGGCGGTGTAGATATTTATATGTTCATACAGATGGCGGTGCAGATATTTCCATGTTCATACAGATGGCGGTGTAGATATTTGTATGTTTATAGAGATAGCGCTGTAGTTATTTCCATGTGTAAAGAGATAGCTTTGTAGATATTTCCATGTATATGCAGATCGCTGTGTAGATATTTCCATTTTCATGCAGATAGCGGTGTAGATATTTCCATGTTCAAACAGATAGCGGTGTAGATATTTCCATGTTCATACAGATAGCAGTGTAGATATTTCCATGTTTATATAGATAGCGGTGAAGATGTATGCATGTTTACAGAGATAGCGGTGTAGATATTTCCATCTTCATACAGATAGCGGTGTAGATATTTCCCTGTTCATCCAGATGGCTGTGTAGATATATCCATGTTCATACAGATGGCGGTGAAGATATTTCCATGTTCATACAGATAGCGTTGTAGTTATTTCCACATGTAAAGAGATAGCTGTGTAGATATTTCCATGTATATGCAGATAGCTGTGTAGATATTTCCATTTTCATGCAGATAGCGGTTTAGATATTTCCATGTTCAAACAGATAGCGGTGTAGATATTTCCATGTTCATACAGATAGCGGTGTAGTTATTTCCATGGTTATACAGATAGTGGTGAAGGTGTATGCATGTTTACACCGATAGCGGTGTAGATATTTCCATGTTCGCAGATCGCGGTGTAGATATTTCCATGTTCATCCAGATGGCTGTGTAGCCATATCCATTTTTATACAGATGGCGGTGAAGATATTTCCATGTTCGTACTGATACCGGTGAAGATATTTCCATGTTCATACAGATAGCGGTGTAGATATTTCCATCTTCATACAGATGGCTATGTAGATATGTCCATGTTCATACAGATGGCGGTAAAGATATTTCCATGTTCATACAGATAGCGGTGTAGATATATCCATGTTCATACAGATAGCGGTGCAGATATTTCCATGTTCATACCGATAGCGGTGCTGATATTTCCTTGTTTATACAGATAGCGATGTACATATTTCCATGTTTATACAGATAGCGGTGTAGATATTTCCATGTTTATACAGATAGCGGTGTAGATATTTCCATCTTTATACAGATAGCGGTGTAGATATCCCCTTCTTAATACAGATGGCTGTGTAGAGATTTATATGTTCTTACAGATGGCGGTGCAGATATTTCCATGTTCATACAGATGGCCGTGTAGATATTTCCATGTTTATAGAGATAGCGGTGTAGTTATTTCCATGTGTTAAGAGATAGCTGTGCAGATATTTCCATGTATATGCAGATAGCTGTGTAGATATTTCCATTTTCATGCAGACAGCGGTGTAGATATTTCCATGTTCAAACAGATAGCGGTGAAGATATTTCCATGTTCATACAGATAGCGGTGTAGATATTTCCATGTTCATAGAGATAGCGGTGTAGATATTTCCATGTTCATACAGATAGCGGTGTAGATATTTCCATGTTCATACAGATAGTGGTGTAGATATCTCCATCTTAATATAGATGGCGGTTTAGATATTTAAATGTTCATACAGGTGGCGGTGCAGATATTTCCATGTTCATACAGATTGCGGTGTAGCTATTTCCATGTTTATAGAGATAGCACTGTACTTATTTCCATGTGTAAAGAGATAGCTTTGTAGAAATTTCCATGTATATGCAGATCGCTGTTTAGATATTTCCATTTTCATGCAGATAGCCATGTAGATATTTCCATGTTCAAACAGATAGCGGTGTAGATATTTCCATGTTCATACAGATAGCAGTGTAGATATTTCCATGTTTATACAGATAGCGGTGAAGATGTATGCATGTTTACACAGATAGCGGTGTAGATATTTCCATGTTCATACAGATAGTGGTGTAGATATTTCCATGTTCATCCAGATGGCTGTGTAGATATATCCATGTTCATACAGATGGCGGTGAAGATATTTCCATGTTCATACAGATAGCGGTGTAGTTATTTCCATGTGTAAAGAGATAGCTGTGTAGATATTTCCATGTATATGCAGATAGCTGTGTATATATTTCCATTTTCATGCAGATAGCGGTTTAGATATTTCCATGTTCAAACAGATAGCGGTGTAGATATTTCCGTGTTCATACAGATAGCGGTGTAGATATTTCCATGTTCAAACAGATAGCGGTGTAGATATTTCCGTGTTCATACAGATAGCGGTGTAGATACTTCCATGTTCATACAGATAGAGGGGCTGATATTTCCATATTCATACAGATAGCGGTGCTGATATTTCCATGTTTATACAGATAGCGGTGTGGATATTTCCATGTTTATACAGATAGCGGTGTAGATATTTCCATGTTTATACAGATAGCGGTGTAGGTATCTCCATCTTAAAACAGATGGCGGTGTAGATATTTATGTGTTCATACTGATGGCGGTGCAGATATTTCCATGTTCATACAGATAGCGGTGTAGATATTTCCATGTTCATACAGATGGCGGTGTAGATATTTCAATGTTCATACAGATAGCGGTTTAGATATTTCCTTCTTAATACAGATGGCGGTGTAGATATTTATATGTTCATACAGATGGCGGTGCAGATATTTCCGTGTTCATACAGATGGCGGTGTAGATATTTCCATGTTTATAGAGATAGCGGAGTGGTTATTTCCATGTGTTAAGAGATAGCTGTGTAGATATTTCCATGTATTTGCAGATAGCTGTGTAGATATTTCCATTTTCATGCAGACAGCAGTGTAGATATTTCCATGTTCAAACAGATAGCGGTGTAGATATTTCCATGTTCATACAGATAACGGTGTAGATATTTCCATGTTAATACAGATAGCGGTGTAGATATTTCCATGTTCATACAGATGGCGGTGTAGATATTTCCATGTTCATACAGATGGCGGCGCTGATATTTCCATGTTTATACAGGTAGTGGTGTAGATATTTCCATGTTTATACAGATAGCGGTGTAGATACTTCCATGTTTATACAGATAGCGGTGTAGATAATTCCATGTTTATACAGATAGCAGTGTAGATATCTCCATCTTAATACAGATGGCGGTGTAGATATTTATATGTTCATACAGATGGCGGTGCAGATATTTCCATGTTCATACAGATAGCGGTGTAGTTATTTCCATGTGTAAAGAGATAGCTGTGTAGATATTTAAATGTATATGCAGATAGCAGTGTAGATATTTCCATTTTCATGCAGATAGCGGTGTAGATGTTTCCATGTTCAAACAGATAGCGGTGTAGATATTTCCATGTTCATACAGATAGCGGTGTAGATATTTCCATGTTCATACGGATAGCGGTGTAGATATTTCCATGTTCATACAGATAGCGGTGCTGATATTTCCTTGTTTATACAGGCAGCTGTGTAGATATTTCCATGTTTATACAGATAGCGGTTTAGATATTTCCTTCTTAATACAGATGGCGGCGTAGATATTTATATGTTCATACAGATGGTGGTGTAGATATTTCCATGTTTATACAGAAAGCAGTGTAGATATCTCCATCTTAATACAGATGGCGGTGTAGATATTTATATGTTCATACAGATGGCGGTGCAGATATTTCCATGTACATACAGATGGCGGTGTAGATATTTCCATGTTCATACAGATAGTGGTGTAGTTATTTCCATGTGTAAAGAGATAGCTGTGTAGATATTGCCATGTATATGCAGATAGCTGTGTAGATATTTCCATTTTCATGCAGGTAGCGGTGTGTATATTTCCATCTTCAAACAGATAGCGGTGTGGATATTTCCATGTTCATACAGATAGCGGGGTAGATATTTCCATGTTTATTCAGATAGCGGTGAAGATGTATGCATGTTTACACAGATGGCGGTGTGGATATTTCCATGTTCATCCAGAGGGCTGTTTAGATATATCCATGTTCATACAGATAGCGGTGTAGATATTTCCATGTTCATACAGATAGCGGTGTAGATATTTCCATGTTCATACAGATAGCGGTGCTGTTATTTCCATGTTTATACAGGTAGCGGTGTAGATATTTCCATGTTTATACAGATAGCGGTGTAGATATTTCCATGTTTATACAGATAGCGGTGTAGATATCTCCATCTTAATACAGACGGTGGTGTAGATATTTATATGTTCATACAGATGGCGGTGCAGATATTTCCATGTACATACAGATGGCGGTGTAGATATTTCCATGTTCATACAGATAGCGGTGTAGTTATTTCCATGTGTAAAGAGATAGCTGTGTAGATATTGCCATGTAAATGCAGATAGCTGTGTAGATATTTCCATTTTCATGCAGGTAGCGGTGTATATATTTCCATCTTCAAACAGATAGCAGTGTGGATATTTCCATGTTCATACAGATAGCGGTGTAGATATTTCCATGTTTATACAGATAGCGGTGAAGATGTATGCATGTTTACACAGATAGCGCTGTAGATATTTCCATGTTCATCCAGATGGCTGTGTAGATATATCCATCTTCATAAAGATAGCGGTGTAGATATTTCCATGTTCATACAGATAACGGTGTAGCTATTTCCATGTTCATACAGATAGCGGTGTAGATATTTCCATGTTTATACAGATAGCGGTGAAGGTGTATGCATGTTTACACAGATAGCGGTGTAGATATTTCCATGTTCATACAGATAGCGGTGTAGATATTTCCATGTTCATCCAGATGGCTGTGTAGATATATCCATGTTCATACAGATAGCGGTGTAGATATCTCCATGTTCATACAGATAGTGGTGTAGATATTTCCATGTTCATACAGAGAGCAGTGTAGCTATTTCCATGTTCATACAGATGGCGGAGCAGTTATTTCCATGTTCATACAGATAGCGGTGTTGTTATTTCCATGTGTAAAGAGATAGCTGTGTAGATATTTAAATGTATATGCAGATAGCAGTGTAGATATTTCCATTTTCATGCAGATAGCGGTGTAGATATTTCCATGTTCAAACAGATAGCGGTGTAGATATTTCCTTGTTCATACAGATAGCGAAGTAGATATTTCCATGTTCATACAGATAGCGGTGTAGATATTTCCATGTTTATACAGATAGCGGTGAAGATCTATGCATGTTTACAGAGATAGCGGTGTAGATATTTCCATGTTCATCCAGATGGCTGTGTAGATATATCCATGTTCATACAGATAGCGGTGTAGCTATTTCCATGTTCATACAGATAGCGGTGTAGATATTTCCATGTTCATACGGATAGCGGTGTAGATATTTCCATGTTCATACAGATAGCGGTGCTGATATTTCCTTGTTTATACAGGCAGCGGTGTAGATATTTGCATGTTTATACAGATAGCGGTTTAGATATTTCCTTCTTAATACAGATGGCGGCGTAGATATTTATATGTTCATACAGATGGCGTTGTAGATATTTCCATGTTTATACAGAGAGCAGTGTAGATATCTCCATCTTAATACAGATGGCGGTGTAGATATTTATATGTTCATACAGATGGCGGTGCAGATATTTCCATGTACATACAGATGGCGGTGTAGATATTTCCATGTTCATACAGATAGCGGTGTAGTTATTTCCATGTGTAAAGAGATAGCTGTGTAGATATTGCCATGTAAATGCAGATAGCTGTGTAGATATTTCCATTTTCATGCAGCTAGCGGTGTATATATTTCCATCTTCAAACAGATAGCAGTGTGGATATTCCATGTTCATACAGATAGCGGTGTAGATATTTCCATGTTTATACAGATAGCGGTGAAGATGTATGCATGTTTACACAGATAGCGCTGTAGATATTTCCATGTTCATCCAGATGGCTGTGTAGATATATCCATCTTCATACAGATAGCGGTGTAGATATTTCCATGTTCATACAGATAACGGTGTAGCTATTTCCATGTTCATACAGATAGCGGTGTAGATATTTCCATGTTTATACAGATAGCGGTGAAGGTGTATGCATGTTTACACAGATAGCGGTGTAGATATTTCCATGTTCATACAGATAGCGGTGTAGATATTTCCATGTTCATCCAGATGGCTGTGTAGATATATCCATGTTCATACAGATAGCGGTGTAGATATTTCCATGTTCATACAGATAGTGGTGTAGATATTTCCATGTTCATACAGAGAGCAGTGTAGCTATTTCCATGTTCATACAGATGGCGGAGCAGTTATTTCCATGTTCATACAGATAGCGGTGTTGTTATTTCCATGTGTAAAGAGATAGCTGTGTAGATATTTAAATGTATATGCAGATAGCAGTGTAGATATTTCCATTTTCATGCAGATAGCGGTGTAGATATTTCCATGTTCAAACAGATAGCGGTGTAGATATTTCCTTGTTCATACAGATAGCGAAGTAGATATTTCCATGTTCATACAGATAGCGGTGTAGATATTTCCATGTTTATACAGATAGCGGTGAAGATCTATGCATGTTTACAGAGATAGCGGTGTAGATATTTCCATGTTCATCCAGATGGCTATGTAGATATATCCATGTTCATACAGATAGCGGTGTAGCTATTTCCATGTTCATACAGATAGCGGTGTAGATATTTCCATGTTCATACAGATAGCGGTGTAGATATTTCCATGTTCATAAAGATAGCGGTGCTGATATTTCCTTGTTTATACAGGCAGTGGTGTAGATATTTCCATGTTTATACAGATAGCGGTTTAGATATTTCCTTCTTAATACAGATGGCGGCGTAGATATTTATATGTTCATACAGATGGCGGTGTAGATATTTCCATGTTTATACAGATAGCAGTGTAGATATCTCCATCTTAATACAGATGGCGGTGTAGATATTTACATGTTCATACAGATGGCGGTGCAGATATTTCCATGTACATACAGATGGCGGTGTAGATATTTCCATGTTCATACAGATAGCGGTGTAGTTATTTCCATGTGTAAAGAGATAGCTGTGTAGATATTGCCATGTATATGTAGGTAGCTGTGTAGATATTTCCATTTTCATGCAGGTAGCGGTGTATATATTTCCATCTTCAAACAGATAGCAGTGTGGATATTTCCATGTTCATACAGATAGCGGTGTAGATATTTCCATGTTTATTCAGATAGCGGTTTAGATATTTCCTTCTTAATACAGATGGCGGCGTAGATATTTATATGTTCATACAGATGGTGGTGTAGATATTTCCATGTTTATACAGATAGCAGTGTAGATATCTCCATCTTAATACAGATGGCGGTGTAGATATTTATATGTTCATACAGATGGCGGTGCAGATATTTCCATGTACATACAGATGGCGGTGTAGATATTTCCATGTTCATACAGATAGTGGTGTAGTTATTTCCATGTGTAAAGAGATAGCTGTGTAGATATTGCCATGTATATGCAGATAGCTGTGTAGATATTTCCATTTTCATGCAGGTAGCGGTGTGTATATTTCCATCTTCAAACAGATAGCGGTGTGGATATTTCCATGTTCATACAGATAGCGGTGTAGATATTTCCATGTTTATTCAGATAGCGGTGGAGATGTATGCATGTTTACACAGATGGCGGTGTGGATATTTCCATGTTCATCCAGAGGGCTGTTTAGATATATCCATGTTCATACAGATAGCAGTGTAGATATTTCCATGTTCATACAGATAGCGGTGTAGATATTTCCATGTTCATACAGATAGCGGTGCTGTTATTTCCATGTTTATACAGGTAGCGGTGTAGATATTTCCATGTTTATACAGATAGCGGTGTAGATATTTCCATGTTTATACAGATAGCGGTGTAGATATCTCCATCTTCATACAGACGGTGGTGTAGATATATATATGTTCATACAGATGGCGGTGCAAATATTTCCATGTTCATACACATGGCGGTGTAGATATTTCCATGTTCATACAGATAGCGGTGTAGTTATTTCCATGTGTAAAGAGATAGCTGTGTAGATATTTCCATGTATATGCAGATAGCAGTGTAGATATTTCCATTTTCATGCAGATAGCGGTGTAGATATTTCCATGTTCAAACAGACAGCGGTGTAGATATTTCCATGTTCATACAGATAGCGGTGCAGACACTTCCATGCTCATACAGATAGCGGTGTAGATATTTCCATGTTTATACAGATAGCGGTGAAGATGTATGCATGTTTACACAGATAGCGCTGTAGATATTTCCATGTTCATATAGATGGCTGTGTAGATATATCCATGTTCATACAGATAGCGGTGTAGATATTTCCATGTTCATACAGATAGCGGTGTAGCTATTTCCATGTTCATACAGATAGCGGTGTAGATATTTCCATGTTTATACAGATAGCGGTGAAGATGTATGCATGTTTACACAGATAGCGGTGTAGATATTTCCATGTTCATACAGATAGCGGTGTAGATATTTCGATGTTCATACAGATGGCGGTGTAGATATTTCCATGTACATACAGATAGCGGTGTAGCTATTTCCATGTTCATACAGATGGCGGAGCAGATATTTCCATGTTCATACAGATAGCGGTGTAGTTATTTCCATGTGTAAAGAGATAGCTGTGTAGATATTTAAATGTATATGCAGATAGCAGTGTAGATATTTCCATTTTCATGCAGATAGCGGTGTAGATATTTCCATGTTCAAACAGATAGCGGTGTAGATATTTCCATGTTCATACAGATAGCGGTGTAGATATTTCCATGTTCATACAGATAGCGGTGTAGATATTTCCATGCTTATACAGATAGCGGTGAAGATCTATGCATGTTTACAGAGATAGCGGAGTGGATATTTCCATGTTCATCCAGATGGCTGTGTAGATATATCCATGTTCATGCTGATAGCGGTGTAGCTATTTCCATGTTCATACAGATAGCATTGTAGATATTTCCATGTTCATACAGATAGCGGTGTAGATATTTCCATGTTCATACAGATAGCGGTGCTGATATTTCCTTGTTTATACAGGCAGCGGTGTAGATATTTCCATGTTTATACAGATAGCGGTTTAGATATTTCCTTCTTAATACAGATGGCGGCGTAGATATTTATATGTTCATACAGATGGCGTTGTAGATATTTCCATGTTTATACAGATAGCAGTGTAGATATCTCCATCTTAATACAGATGGCGGTGTAGATATTTATATGTTCATACAGATGGCGGTGCAGATATTTCCATGTACATACAGATGGCGGTGTAGATATTTCCATGTTCATACAGATAGCGGTGTAGTTATTTCCATGTGTAAAGAGATAGCTGTGTAGATATTGCCATGTATATGCTGATAGCTGTGTAGATATTTCCATTTTCATGCAGGTAGCGGTGTATATATTTCCATCTTCAAACAGATAGCAGTGTGGATATTTCCATGTTCATACAGATAGCGGTGTAGATATTTCCATGTTTATACAGATAGCGGTGAAGATGTATGCATGTTTACACAGATAGCGCTGTAGATATTTCCATGTTCATCCAGATGGCTGTGTAGATATATCCATCTTCATACAGATAGCGGTGTAGATATTTCCATGTTCATACAGATAACGGTGTAGCTATTTCCATGTTCATACAGATAGCGGTGTAGATATTTCCATGTTTATACAGATAGCGGTGAAGGTGTATGCATGTTTACACAGATAGCGGTGTAGATATTTCCATGTTCATACAGATAGCGGTGTAGATATTTCCATGTTCATCCAGATGGCTGTGTAGATATATCCATGTTCATACAGATAGCGGTGTAGATATTTCCATGTTCATACAGATAGTGGTGTAGATATTTCCATGTTCATACAGAGAGCAGTGTAGCTATTTCCATGTTCATACAGATGGCGGAGCAGTTATTTCCATGTTCATACAGATAGCGGTGTTGTTATTTCCATGTGTAAAGAGATAGCTGTGTAGATATTTAAATGTATATGCAGATAGCAGTGTAGATATTTCCATTTTCATGCAGATAGCGGTGTAGATATTTCCATGTTCAAACAGATAGCGGTGTAGATATTTCCTTGTTCATACAGATAGCGAAGTAGATATTTCCATGTTCATACAGATAGCGGTGTAGATATTTCCATGTTTATACAGATAGCGGTGAAGATCTATGCATGTTTACAGAGATAGCGGTGTAGATATTTCCATGTTCATCCAGATGGCTGTGTAGATATATCCATGTTCATACAGATAGCGGTGTAGCTATTTCCATGTTCATACAGATCGCGGTGTAGATATTTCCATGTTCATACAGATAGCGGTGTAGATATTTCCATGTTCATAAAGATAGCGGTGCTGATATTTCCTTGTTTATACAGGCAGTGGTGTAGATATTTCCATGTTTATACAGATAGCGGTTTAGATATTTCCTTCTTAATACAGATGGCGGCGTAGATATTTATATGTTCATACAGATGGCGGTGTAGATATTTCCATGTTTATACAGATAGCAGTGTAGATATCTCCATCTTAATACAGATGGCGGTGTAGATATTTACATGTTCATACAGATGGCGGTGCAGATATTTCCATGTACATACAGATGGCGGTGTAGATATTTCCATGTTCATACAGATAGCGGTGTAGTTATTTCCATGTGTAAAGAGATAGCTGTGTAGATATTGCCATGTATATGTAGGTAGCTGTGTAGATATTTCCATTTTCATGCAGGTAGCGGTGTATATATTTCCACCTTCAAACAGATAGCGGTGTGGATATTTCCATGTTCATACAGATAGCGGTGTAGATATTTCCATGTTTATTCAGATAGCGGTGAAGATGTATGCATGTTTACACAGATGGCGGTGTGGATATTTCCATGTTCATCCAGAGGGCTGTTTAGATATATCCATGTTCATACAGATAGCGGTGTAGATATTTCCATGTTCATACAGATAACGGTGTAGATATTTCCATGTTTATACAGATAACGGTGTAGATATTTCCATGTATATGCAGATAGCTGTGTAGATATTTCCATTTTCATGCAGACAGCGGTGTAGATATTTCCATGTTCAGATAGCGGTGTAGATATTTCCATGTTCATACAGATAGCGGTGTAGATATTTCCGTGTTTATACAGATTGCGGTGAAGATGTATGCATATTTACACAGATAGCGGTGTAGATATTTCCATGTTCATACAGATAGCGGTGTAGATATTTCCGTGTTCATCCAGATGGCTGTGTAGATATATCCATGTTCATACAGATAGCGGTGTAGATATTTCCATGTTCATACAGGTAGTGGTGTAGATTTTTCCATGTTTGTACAGATAGCGGTGTAGCTATTTCCATGTTCATACAGATAGCGGTGTAGAAATTTCCATGTTCATAGAGATAGCGGTTAGATATTTCCATGTTCATAGAGATAGCGGTGCTGATATTTCCATGTTTATACAGGTAGCGTTGTAGATATTTCCATGTTTATACAGATAGCGGTGTAGATATTTCCAAGTTTATACAGATAGCGGTGTAGATATCTGCATCTTAATATAGATGGCGGTGCAGATATTTATATGTTCATAGAGATGGCGGTTCAGATATTTCCATGTTCATGCAGATGGCGGTGTAGATATTTGTATGTTTATAGAGATAGCGCTGTAGTTATTTCCATGTGTAAAGAGATAGCTTTGTAGTTATTTCCATGTATATGCAGAGAGCTGTGTAGATATTTCCATTTTCATGCAGATAGCGGTTTATTTATTTCCATGTTCAAACAGATAGCGGTGAAGATATTTCCATGTTCATAGAGATAGCGGTGTAGATATTTCCATGTTTATACAGATAGCGGTGAAGATGTATGCATGTTTACACATGTAGCGGTGTAGATATTTCCATGTTCATACAGATAGCGTTGTAGATATTTTCATGTTCATCCAGATGGCTGTGTAGATATATCCATGTTCATACAGATGGCGGTGAAAATATTTCCATGTTCAGATAGCGGTGTAGATATTTCCATGTTCATACAGATAGCGGTGTAGATATTTCCATGTTCATACAGACAGCGGTGCTGATATTTCCATGTTCATCCAGATGGCTGTGTAGATATATCTATCTTCATACAGAAGGTGGTGAAGATATTTCCATCTTCATACAGATATCGGTGTAGATATTTCCGTGTTCATACAGATAGCAGTGTAGGTATTTCTATGTTCATACAGATAGCGGTGCTGATATTTCCATGTTTATACAGATAGCGGTGAAGATGTATGCATGTTTACACAGATAGCGTTGTAGATATTTCCATGTTTATACAGATAGCGGTGTAGATATTTCCATGTTCATCCAGATGACTGTGTATGTATATCCATGTTCATACAGATGGCAGTGAAGATATTTATATCTTCATACAGATGGCGGTGTAGATATTTCCATGCTCATACAGATAGCGGTGTAGATATTTCCATGTTTATACATATAGCGGTGTAGATATCTCCATCTTAATACAGATGGCGGTGCAGATACTTATATGTTCAAACAGATGGCGGTGCAGATATTTCCATGTTCATACAGATGGCGGTGTAGATATTTCGATGTTTATAGAGATATCGGTGTAGTTATTTCCATGTGTAAAGAGATAGCTTTGTAGATATTTCCATGTATATGCAGATAGCTGTGTAGATATTTCCATTTTCATGCAGATAGCGGTGTAGATATTTCCATGCTCAAACAGATAGCGGTGTAGATATTTCCATGTTCATACAGATAGCGGTGTAGATATTTCCATGTTTATACAGATAGCGGTGTAGATATTTCCATATTTATACAGATAGCGGTGTAGATATTTCCATGTTCATACAGATAGCGGTGTAGCTATTTCCATGTTCATACAGATAGCGGTGTAGATATTTCCATGTTCATCCAGATGGCTGTGTAGATATTTCCATGTTCATACAGATAGCGGTGCTGATATTTCCATGTTCATACAGATGGCGGTGTAGATATTTCCATGTTTATAGAGATATCTGTGTAGTTATTTCCATGTGTAAAGAGATAGCTTTGTAGATATTTCCATGTATATGCAGATAGCTGTGTAGATATTTCCATTTTCATGCAGATAGCGGTGTAGATATTTCCATGCTCAAACAGATAGCGGTGTAGATATTTCCATGTTCATACTGATAGCGGTGTAGATATTTCCATGTTTATACAGATAGCGGTGAAGGTGTGTGCTTGTTTACACAGATAGTGGTGTAGATATTTCCATGTTCATACAGATAGCGGTGTAGATATTTCCATGTTCATCCAGATGGCTGTGTAGACATATCCATGTTCATACAGATAGCGGTGCTGATATTTCCATGTTCATACAGATGGCGGTGTAGATATTTCCATGTTTATAGAGATATCGGTGTAGTTATTTCCATGTGTAAAGAGATAGATTTGTAGATATTTCCATGTATATGCAGATAGCTGTGTAGATATTTCCATTTTCATGCAGATAGTGCTGTAGATATTTCCATGGTCAAACAGGTAGCGGTGTAGATATTTCCATGTTCATACAGATAGTGGTGTAGATATTTCCATGTTTATACAGATAGCGGTGAAGATGTATGCTTGTTTACACAGATAGCGGTGTAGATATTTCCATGTTCATACAGATAGCGGGGTAGATATTTCCATGTTCATCCAGATGGCTGTGTAGACATATCCATGTTCATACAGATAGCGGTGCTGATATTTCCATATTCATCCAGATGGCTGTGTAGATATTTCCATGTTCATACAGATAGCGGTTTAGATATTTCCATGTTTATACAGATAGTGGTGTATATATTTCCATGCTTATAGAGATAGCGGTGTAGATATTTCCATGTTTATACAGATAGCGGTGAAGATGTATGCATGTTTACACACAAAGCGGTGAATATATTTCCATGTTCATACAGATAGTGGTGTAGATATTTCCATGTTCATCCAGATGGCTGTGTAGATATATCCATGTTCATACAGATGGCGGTGAAGATATTTCCATGTTCATACAGATAGCGGTGTAGATATTTCCATGTTCATACAGATAGCGGTGTAGATATTTCCATGTTCATACAGATAGCGGTGCTGATATTTCCATGTTTATACAGATAGCGGTGTAGATATTTCCATGTTTATACAGATAGCGGTGTAGATATTTCTATGTTTATACACATAGTGGTGTAGATATTTCCATGTTCATACAGATAGCGGTGTAGATATTTCCATGTTCTACAGATAGCGGTGCTGATATTTCCATGTTTATACAGGTAGCGGTGTAGATATTTCCATGTTTGTACAGATAGCGGTGTAGATATTTCCATGTTTATACAGATAGCGGTGTAGATATTTCCATGTTTATACTGATAGCGGTGTAGATATCTCCATCTTAATACAGATGGCGGTGCAGATGTTTATATGTTCATAGAGATGGCGGTTCAGATATTTCCATGTTCATACAGATGGCGGTGTAGATATTTCCATGTGTATAGAGATAGCGGTGTAGTTATTTCCATGTGTAAAGAGATAGCTTTGTAGATATTTCCATGTATATGCAGATAGCTGTGTAGATATTTCTATTTTCATGCAGATAGCGGTTTAGATATTTCCATGTTCGTACAGATAGCGGTGTAGATATTTCCATGTTCATACAGATAGCCTTGTAGACATTTCCATGTTTATACAGATAGTGGTGAAGATGTATGCATGTTTACACAGATAGCGGTGTAGATATTTCCATGTTCAAACAGATAGCGGTGTAGATATTTCAATGTTCACACAGATAGCGGTTTAGATATTTCCTTCTTAATACAGATGGCGGTGTAGATATTTATATGTTCATACAGATGGCGGTGCAGATATTTCCATGTTCATACAGATGGCGGTGTAGATATTTCCATGTTTATAGAGATAGCGGTGTAGTTATTTCCATGTGTTAAGAGATAGCTGTGTAGATATTTCCATGTATTTGCAGATAGCTGTGTAGATATTTCCATTTTCATGCAGACAGCGGTGTAGATATTTCCATGTTCAAACAGATAGCAGTGTAGATATTTCCATGTTCATACAGATAACGGTGTAGATATTTCCATGTCCATACAGATGGCGGTGTAGATATTTCCATGTTCATACAGATGGCGGTGATGATATTTCCATGTTTATACAGGTAGTGGTGTAGATATTTCCATGTTTATACAGATAGCGGTGTAGATATTTCCATGTTTATACAGATAGCGGTGTAGATAATTCCATGTTTATACAGATAGCAGTGTAGATATCTCCATCTTAATACAGATGGCGGTGTAGATATTTATATGTTCATACAGATGGCGGTGCAAATATTTCCATGTTCATACAGATAGCGGTGTAGTTATTTCCATGTGTAAAGAGATAGCTGTGTAGATATTTAAATGTATATGCAGATAGCAGTGTAGATATTTCCATTTTCATGCAGATAGCGGTGTAGATATTTCCATGTTCAAACAGATAGCTGTGTAGATATTTCCATGTTCATACAGATAGCGGTGTAGATATTTCCATGTTCATACAGATAGCGGTGTAGATATTTCCATGTTTATACAGATAGCGGTGAAGATCTATGCATGTTTACAGAGATAGCGGTGTAGATATTTCCATGTTCATCCAGATGGCTGTGTAGATATATCCATGTTCACACAGATAGCGGTGTAGCTATTTCCATGTTCATACAGATAGCGGTGTAGATATTTCCATGTTCATACAGATAGCGGTGTAGATATTTCCATGTTCATACAGATAGCGGTGCTGATATTTCCTTGTTTATACAGGCAGCGGTGTAGATATTTCCATGTTTATACAGATAGCGGTTTAGATATTTCCTTCTTAATACAGATGGCGGCGGAGATATTTATATGTTCATACAGATGGCGGTGTAGATATTTCCATGTTTATACAGATAGCAGTGTAGATATCTCCATCTTAATACAGATGGCGGTGTAGATATTTATATGTTGTTACAGATGGCGGTGCAGATATTTCCATGTTCATACAGATGGCGGTGTAGATATTTCCATGTTTATAGAGATAGCGGAGTAGATATTTCCATGTTTATACAGATAGCAGTGGAGATATCTCTATCTAAATAGAGATGGCGGTTTAGATATTTATATTTTCATACAGATGGCGGTGTAGATATTTATATGTTCGTACAGATGGCGGTGTAGATATTTCCATGTTTATACAGATAGCAGTGTAGGTATCTCCATCTTAATACAGATGGCGGTGTAGATATTTATATGTTCATACAGATGGCGGTGCAGATATTTCCATGTTCATACAGATGGCGGTGTAGATATTTCCATGTTCATACAGATAGCGGTTTAGTTATTTCCATGTGTAAAGAGATAGCTGTGTAGATATTTAAATGTATATGCAGATAGCAGTGTAGATATTTCCATTTTCATGCAGATAGCGGTGTAGATATTTCCATGTTCAAACAGATAGCGGTGTAGATATTTCCATGTTCATACAGATACCGGTGTAGATATTTCCATGTTCATAGAGATAGCGGTGTAGATATTTCCATGTTCATACAGATAGCGGTGCTGATATTTCCATGTTTGTACAGGTAGCGGTGTAGATATTTCCATGTTTAGACAGATTGCGGTGTAGATATTTCCATGTTTATACAGATAGCGGTGTAGATATTTCCAAGTTTATACAGATTGAGGTGTAGATATCTCCATCTTAATATAGATGGCGGTGTAGATATTTATATGTTCATACAGATGGCGGTGCAGATATTTCCATGTTCATACAGATGGCGGTGTAGCTATTTCCATGTTTATAGAGATAGCGCTGTACTTATTTCCATGTGTAAAGAGATAGCTTTGTAGGTATTTCCATGTATATGCAGATAGCTGTGTAGATATTTCCATTTTCATGCAGATAGCCGTGTAGATATTTCCATGTTCAAACAGATAGCGGTGTAGATATTTCCATGTTCATACAGATAGCAGTATAGATATTTCCATGTTTTTACAGATAGCGGTGAAGATGTATGCATGTTTACACAGATAGCGGTGTAGATATTTCCATGTTCATACAGTTAGCGGTGTAGATATTTCCATGTTCATCCAGATGGCTGTGTAGACATATCCATGTTCATACAGATGGCGGTGAAGATATTTCCATGTTCATACAGATAGCGGTGTAGTTATTTCCATGTGTAAAGAGATAGCTGTGTAGATATTTCCATGTATACGTAGATAGCTGTGTATATATTTCCATTTTCATGCAGATAGCGGTTTAGATATTTCCATGTTTAAACAGATAGCGGTGTAGATATTTCCGTGTTCATACAGATAGCGGAGTAGATATTTCCATGTTCATACAGATAGCGGTGTAGATACTTCCATGTTCATACAGATAGAGGCGCTGATATTTCCATGTTCATACAGATAGCGGGGTTGATATTTCCATGTTTATACAGATAGCGGTGTAGATATTTCCATGTTTATACAGATAGCGGTGTAGATATTTCCATGTTTATACAGATAGCGGTGTAGGTATCTCCATCTTAATACAGATGGCGGTGTAGATATTTATGTGTTCATACAGATGGCGGTGCAGATATTTCCACGTTCATACAGATAGCGGTGTAGTTATTTCCATGTGTAAAGAGATAGCTGTGTAGATATTTCCATGTATATGCAGATAGCTGTGTAGATATTCCTATTTTCATGCAGATAGCGGTTTAGATATTTCCATGTTCGTACTGATAGCAGTGTAGATATTTCCATGTTCATACAGATAGCCTTGTAGACATTTCCATGTTTATACAGATAGTGGTGAAGATGTATGCATGTTTACACAGATAGCGGTGTAGATATTTCCATGTTCATACAGATAGCGGTGTAGATATTTCAATGTTCATACAGATAGCGGTTTAGATATTTCCTTCTTAATACAGATGTCGGTGTAGATATTTATATGTACATACAGATGGCGGTGCAGATATTTCCATGTTCATACAGATGGCGGTGTAGATATTTCCATGTTTATAGAGATAGCAGTGTAGTTATTTCCATGTGTTAAGAGATAGCTGTGTAGATATTTCCATGTATTTGCAGATAGCTGTGTAGATATTTCCATTTTCATGCAGACAGCGGTGTAGATATTTCCATGTTCAAACAGATAGCAGTGTAGATATTTCCATGTTCGTACAGATAACGGTGTAGATATTTCCATGTTCATACAGATGGCGGTGTAGATATTTCCATGTTCATACAGATGGCGGTGATGATATTTCCATGTTTATACAGGTAGTGGTATAGATATTTCCATGTTTATAGAGATAGCGGTGTAGATATTTCCATGTTTATACAGATAGCGGTGTAGATAATTCAATGTTTATACAGATAGCAGTGTAGATATCTCCATCTTAATACAGATGGCGGTGTAGATATTTATATGTTCATACAGATGACGGTGCAGATATTTCCATGTTCATGCAGATAGCGGTGTAGTTATTTCCATGTGTAAAGAGATAGCTGTGTAGATATTTAAATGTATATGCAGATAGCAGTGTAGATATTTCCATTTTCATGCAGATAGCGTTGTAGATATTTCCATGTTCAAACAGATAGCGGTGTAGATATTTCCATGTTCATACAGATAGCGGTGTAGATATTTCCATGTTCATACAGATAGCGGTGTAGATATTTCCATGTTTATACAGATAGCGGTGAAGATCTATGCATGTTTACAGAGATAGCGGTGTAGATATTTCCATGTTCATCCAGATGGCTGTGTAGATATATCCATGTTCACACAGATAGCGGTGTAGCTATTTCCATGTTCATACAGATAGCGGTGTAGATATTTCCATGTTCATACAGATAGCGGTGTAGATATTTCCATGTTCATACAGATAGCGGTGCTGATATTTCCTTGTTTATACAGGCAGCGGTGTAGATATTTCCATGTTTATACAGATAGCGGTTTAGATATTTCCTTCTTAATACAGATGGCGGCGGAGATATTTATATGTTCATACAGATGGCGGTGTAGATATTTCCATGTTTAAACAGATAGCAGTGTAGATACCTCCATCTTAATACAGATGGCGGTGTAGATATTTATATGTTCTGACAGATGGCGGTGCAGATATTTCCATGTTCATACAGATGGCGGTGTAGATATTTCCATGTTTATAGAGATAGCGGAGTAGATATTTCCATGTTTATACAGATAGCAGTGGAGATATCTCTATCTAAATACAGATGGCGGTGTAGATATTTATATTTTGATACAGATGGCGGTGTAGATATTTATATGTTCGTACAGATGGCGGTGTAGATATTTCCATGTTTATACAGATAGCAGTGTAGGTATCTCCATCTTAATACAGATGGCGGTGTAGGTATTTATATGTTCATACAGATGGCGGTGCAGATATTTCCATGTTCATACAGATGGCGGTGTAGATATTTCCATGTTCATACAGATAGCGGTTTAGTTATTTCCATGTGTAAAGAGATAGCTGTGTAGATATTTAAATGTATATGCAGATAGCAGTGTAGATATTTCCATTTTCATGCAGATAGCGGTGTAGATATTTCCATGTTCAAACAGATAGCGGTGTAGATATTTCCATGTTCATACAGATAGCGGTGTAGATATTTCCATGTTCATAGAGATAGCGGTGTAGATATTTCCATGTTCATACAGATAGCGGTGCTGATATTTCCATGTTTGTACAGGTAGCGGTGTAGATATTTCCATGTTTATACAGATTGCGGTGTAGATATTTCCATGTTTATACAGATAGCGGTGTAGATATTTCCAAGTTTATACAGATTGAGGTGTAGATATCTCCATCTTTATATAGATGGTGGTGTAGATATTTAAATGTTCATACAGATGGCGGTGCAGATATTTCCATGTTCATACAGATGGCGGTGTAGCTATTTCCATGTTTATAGAGATAGCGCTGTACTTATTTCCATGTGTAAAGAGATAGCTTTGTAGGTATTTCCATGTATATGCAGATAGCTGTGTAGATATTTCCATTTTCATGCAGATAGCCGTGTAGATATTTCCATGTTCAAACAGATAGCGGTGTAGATATTTCCATGTTCATACAGATAGCAGTATAGATATTTCCATGTTTTTACAGATAGCGGTGAAGATGTATGCATGTTTACACAGATAGCGGTGTAGATATTTCCATGTTCATACAGTTAGCGGTGTAGATATTTCCATGTTCATCCAGATGGCTGTGTAGAGATATCCATGTTCATACAGATGGCGGTGAAGATATTTCCATGTTCATACAGATAGCGGTGTAGTTATTTCCATGTGTAAAGAGATAGCTGTGTAGATATTTCCATGTATACGCAGATAGCTGTGTATATATTTCCATTTTCATGCAGATAGCGGTTTAGATATTTCCATGTTTAAACAGATAGCGGTGTAGATATTTCCGTGTTCATACAGATAGCGGAGTAGATATTTCCATGTTCAAACAGATAGCGGTGTAGATATTTCTATGTTCATACAGATAGCGGAGTAGATATTTCCATGTTCATACAGATAGCGGTGTAGATACTTCCATGTTCATACAGATAGAGGCGCTGATATTTCCATGTTCATACAGATAGCGGGGTTGATATTTCCATGTTTATACAGATAGCGGTGTAGATATTTCCATGTTTATACAGATAGCGGTGTAGATATTTCCATGTTTATACAGATAGCGGTGTAGGTATCTCCATCTTAATACAGATGGCGGTGTAGATATTTATGTGTTCATACAGATGGCGGTGCAGATATTTCCACGTTCATACAGATAGCGGTGTAGTTATTTCCATGTGTAAAGAGATAGCTGTGTAGATATTTCCATGTATATGCAGATAGCTGTGTAGATATTTCTATTTTCATGCAGATAGCGGTTTAGATATTTCCATGTTCGTACTGATAGCAGTGTAGATATTTCCATGTTCATACAGATAGCCTTGTAGACATTTCCATGTTTATACAGATAGCGGTGAAGATGTATGCATGTTTACACAGATTGCGGTGTAGATATTTCCATGTTCATACAGATAGCGGTGTAGATATTTCAATGTTCATACAGATAGCGGTTTAGATATTTCCTTCTTAATACAGATGTCGGTGTAGATATTTATATGTACATACAGATGGCGGTGCAGATATTTCCATGTTCATACAGATGGCGGTGTAGATATTTCCATGTTTATAGAGATAGCAGTGTAGGTATTTCCATGTGTTAAGAGATAGCTGTGTAGATATTTCCATGTATTTGCAGATAGCTGTGTAGATATTTCCATTTTCATGCAGACAGCGGTGTAGATATTTCCATGTTCAAACAGATAGCGGTGTAGATATTTCCATGTTCATACAGATAACGGTGTAGATATTTCCATGTTCATACAGATAGCGGTGTAGATATTTCCATGTTCATACAGATGGCGGTGTAGATATTTCCATGTTCATACAGATGGCGGTGCTGATATTTCCATGTTTATGCAGGTAGTGGTGTAGATATTTCCATGTTTATACAGGTAGTGGTGTAGATATTTCCATGTTTATACAGATAGCGGTGTAGATAATTCCATGTTTATACAGATAGCAGTGTAGATATCTCCATCTTTATACAGATGGCGGTGTAGATATTTATATGTTCATACAGATGGCGGTGCAGATATTTCCATGTTCGTACAGATAGCGGTGTAGTTATTTCCATGTGTAAAGAGATAGCTGTGTAGATATTTAAATGTATATGCAGATAGCAGTGTAGATATTTCCATTTTCATGCAGATAGCGGTGTAGATATTTCCGTGTTCAAACAGATAGCGGTGTAGATATTTCCATGTTCATACAGATAGCGGTGTAGATATTTCCATGTTCATACAGATAGCGGTGTAGATATTTCCATGTTTATACAGATAGCGGTGAAGATCTACGCATGTTTACAGAGATAGCGGTGTAGATATTTCCATGTTCATCCAGATGGCTGTTTAGATATATCCATGTTCATACAGATAGCGGTGTAGCTATTTCCATGTTCATACAGATAGCGGTGTAGATATTTCCATGTTCATACAGATAGCGGTGTAGATATTTCCATGTTCATACAGATAGCGGTGGTGATATTTCCTTGTTTATACAGGCAGCGGTGTAGATATTTCCATGTTTATACACATAGCGGTTTAGATATTTCCTTCTTAATACAGATGGTGGCGTAGATATTTATATGTTCATACAGATGGCGGTGTAGATATTTCCATGTTTATACAGATAGCAGTGTAGATATCTCCATCTTAATACAGATGGCGGTGTAGATATTTATATGTTCATACAGATGGCGGTGCAGATATTTCCATGTTCATACAGGTGGCGGTGTAGATATTTCCATGTTTATAGAGATAGCGGAGTAGCTATTTCCATGTTTATACAGATAGCAGTGGAGATATCTCTATCTAAATACAGATGGCGGAGTAGATATTTATATTTTCATACATATGGCGGTGTAGATATTTATATGTTCGTACAGATGGCGGTGTAGATATTTCCATGTTTATACAGATAGCAGTGTAGGTATCTCCATCTTAATACAGATGGCGGTCTAGATATTTATATGTTCATACAGATGGCGGTGCAGATATTTCCGTGTTCATACAGATGGCGGTGTAGATATTTCCATGTTCATACAGATAGCGGTTTAGTTATTTCCATCTGTAAAGAGATAGCTGTGTAGATATTTAAATGTATATGCAGATAGCAGTGTAGATATTTCCATTTTCATGCAGATAGCGGTGTAGGTATTTCCATGTTCAAACAGATAGCGGTATAGATATTTCCATGTTCATACAGATACCGGTGTAGATATTTCCATGTTCATAGAGATAGCGGTGTAGATATTTCCATGTTCATACAGATAACGGTGTAGATATTTCCATGTTCATACAGATAGCGGTGTAGATATTTCCATGTTCATACAGATGGCGGTGTAGATATTTCCATGTTCATACAGATGGCGGTGCTGATATTTCCATGTTTATACAGGTAGTGGTGTAGATATTTCCATGTTTATACAGATAGCGGTGTAGATATTTCCATGTTTATACAGATAGCGGTGTAGATAATTCCATGTTTATACAGATAGCGGTGTAGATATCTCCATCTTAATACAGATGGCGGTGTAGATATTTATATGTTCATACAGATGGCGGTGCAGATATTTCCATGTTCATACAGATAGCGGTGTAGTTATTTCCATGTGTAAAGAGATAGCTGTGTAGATATTTAAATGTATATGCAGATAGCAGTGTAGATATTTCCATTTTCATGCAGATAGCGGTATAGATATTTCCATGTTCAAACAGATAGCGGTGTAGATATTTCCATGTTCATACAGATAGCGCTGTAGATATTTCCATGTTCATACAGATAGCGGTGTAGATATTTCCACGTTTATACAGATAGCGGTGAAGATCTATGCATGTTTACAGAGATAGCGGTGTAGATATTTCCATGTTCATCCAGATGGCTGTGTAGATATATCCGTGTTCATACAGATAGCGGTGTAGCTATTTCCATGTTCATACAGATAGCGGTGTAGATATTTCCATGTTCATACAGATAGCGGTGTTGATATTTCCATGTTCATACAGATAGCGGTGCTGATATTTCCTTGTTTATACAGGCAGCGGTGTAGATATTTCCATGTTTATACAGATAGCGGTTTAGATATTTCCTTCTTAATACAGATGGTGACGTAGATATTTATATGTTCATACAGATCGCGGTGTAGATATTTACATGTTTATACAGATAGCAGTGTAGATATCTCCATCTTAGTACAGATGGCGGTGTAGATATTTATATGTTCATACAGATGGCGGTGCAGATATTTCCATGTTCATACAGATGGCGGTGTAGATATTTCCATGTTTATAGAGATAGCGGAGTAGATATTTCCATGTTTATACAGATAGCAGTGGAGATATCTCTATCTAAATACAGATGGCGGTGTAGATATTTATATTTTCATACAGATGGCGGTGTAGATATTTATATGTTCGTACAGATGGCGGTGTAGATATTTCCATGTTTATACAGATAGCAGTGTAGGTATCTCCATCTTAATACAGATGGCGGTGTAGATATTTATATGTTCATACAGATGGCGGTGCAGATATTTCCATGTTCATACAGATGGCGGTGTAGACATTTCCATGTTCATACAGATAGCGGTTTAGTTATTTCCATGTGTAAAGAGATAGCTGTGTAGATATTTATATGTATATGCAGATAGCAGTGTAGATATTTCCATTTTCATGCAGATAGCGGTGTAGATATATCCATGTTCAAACAGATAGCGATGTAGATATTTCCATGTTCATACAGATACCGGTGTAGATATTTCCATGTTCATAGAGATAGCGGTGTAGATATTTCCATGTTCATACAGATAGCGGTGCTGCTATTTCCATGTTTGTACAGGTAGAGGTGTAGATATTTCCATGTTTATACAGATTGCGGTGTAGATATTTCTATGTTTATACAGATAGCGGTGTAGATATTTCCAAGTTTATACAGATAGAGGTGTAGATATCTCCATCTTAATATAGATGGCGGTGTAGATATTTAAATGTTCATACAGATGGCGGTGCAGATATTTCCATGTTCATACAGATGGCGGTGTATCTATTTCCATGTTTATAGAGATATCGCTGTACTTATTTCCATGTGTAAAGAGATAGCTTTGTAGATATTTCCATGTATATGCAGATAGCTGTGTAGATATTTCCATTTTCATGCAGATAGCCGTGTAGATATTTCCATGTTCAAACAGATAGCGCTGTAGTTATTTCCATGTTCATACAGATAGCAGTGTAGATATTTCCATGTTTTTACAGATAGCGGTGAAGATGTATGCATGTTTACACAGATAGCGGTGTAGATATTTCCATGTTCATACAGATAGCGGTGTAGATATTTCCATGTTCATCCAGATGGCTGTGTAGATATATCCATGTTCATACAGATGGCGGTGAAGATATTTCCATGTTCATATAGATAGCGGTGTAGTTATTTCCATGTGTAAAGAGATAGCTGTGTAGATATTTCCATGTATATGCAGATAGCTGTGTATATATTTCCATTTTCATGCAGATAGCGGTTTAGATATTTCCATGTTTAAACAGATAGCGGTGTAGATATTTCCGTGTTCATACAGATAGCGGTGTAGATATTTCCATGTTCAAACAGATAGCGGTGTAGATATTTCCATGTTCATACAGATAGCGGTGTAGATATTTCCATGTTCATACAGATAGCGGTGTAGATACTTCCATGTTCATACAGATAGAGGGGCTGATATTTCCATGTTCATACAGATAGCGGTGCTGATATTTCCATGTTTATACAGATAGCGGTGTAGATATTTCCATGTTTATACAGATAGCGGTGTAAATATTTCCATGTTTATACAGATAGCGTTGTAGATATCTCCTTCTTAATGCAGATGGCGGTGTAGATATTTATATGTTCATACAGATGGCGGTGCCGATATTTCCATGTTACTACAGATGGCGGTGTAGATATTTCCATGTTTATATAGATAGCGGTGTAGTTATTTCCATGTGTAAAGAGATAGCTGCGTAGATATTTCCATGTATATGCAGATAGCTGTGTAGATATTTCCATTTTCATGCAGATAGCGTTGTAGATTTTTCCATGTTCAGACAGCGGTGTAGATATTTCCATGTTCATACAGATAGCGGTGCTGATATTTCCATGTTTATACAGGTAGCGGTGTATATATTTCCATGTTTATACAGATTGCGGTGTAGATATATCCATGTTTGTACAGATAGCGGTGTAGATATTTCCAAGTTTATACAGATAGCGGTGTAGTTATCTCCATCCTAATATAGATGGCGGTGTAGATATTTATATGTTCATACAGATGGCGGTGCAGATATTTCCATGTTCATACAGATGGCGGTGTAGATATTTGTATGTTTATAGAGATAGCGCTGTAGTTATTTCCATGTGTAAAGAGATAGCTTTGTAGATATTTCCATGTATATGCAGATCTCTGTGTAGATATTTCCACTTTCATGCAGATAGCGGTGTAGATATTTCCATGTTCAAACAGATAGCGGTGTAGATATTTCCATGTTCATACAGATAGCAGTGTAGATATTTCCATGTTTATATAGATAGCGGTGAAGATGTATGCATGTTTACACAGATAGCGTTGTAGATATTTCCATCTTCATACAGATAGCGGTGTAGATATTTCCATGTTCATCCACATGGCTGTGTAGATATATCCATGTTCATACAGATGGCGGTGAAGATATTTCCGTGTTCATACAGATAGCGGTGTAGTTATTTCCACATGTAAAGAGATAGCTGTGTAGATATTTCCATGTATATGCAGATAGCTGTGTAGATATTTCCATTTTCATGCAGATAGCAGTTTAGATATTTCCATGTTCAAACAGATAGCGGTGTAGATATTTCCATGTTCATACAGATAGCGGTGTAGATATTTCCATGGTTATACAGATAGCAGTGAAGGTGTATGCATGTTTACACAGATAGCGGTGTAGATATTTCCATGTTCATACAGATAGCGGTGCTGATATTTCCATGTTTGTACAGGTAGCGGTGTAGTTATTTCCATGTTTATACAGATTGCGATGTAGATATTTCCATGTTTATACCGATAGCGGTGTAGATATTTCCAAGTTTATACAGATAGTGGTGTAGATATCTCCCTCTTAATATAGATGGCGGTGTAGATATTTAAATGTTCATACAGATGGCAGTGCAGATATTTCCATGTTCATACAGATGGCGGTGTAGCTATTTCCATGTTTATAGAGATATCGCTGTACTTATTTCCATGTGTAAAGAGATAGCTTTGTAGATATTTCCATGTATATGCAGATAGCTGTGTAGATATTTCCATTTTCATGCAGATAGCCGTGTAGATATTTCCATGTTCAAACAGATAGCGGTGTAGTTATTTCCATGTTCATACAGATAGCAGTGTAGATATTTCCATGTTTTTACAGATAGCGGTGAAGATGTATGCATGTTTACACAGATAGCGGTGTAGATATTTCCATGTTCATACAGATAGCGGTGTAGATATTTCCATGTTCATCCAGATGGCTGTGTAGATATATCCATGTTCATACAGATGGCGGTGAAGATATTTCCATGTTCATATAGATAGCGGTGTAGTTATTTCCATGTGTAAAGAGATAGCTGTGTAGATATTTCCATGTATATGCAGATAGCTGTGTATATATTTCCATTTTCATGCAGATAGCGGTTTAGATATTTCCATGTTTAAACAGATAGCGGTGTAGATATTTCCGTGTTCATACAGATAGCGGTGTAGATATTTCCATGTTCAAACAGATAGCGGTGTAGATATTTCCATGTTCATACAGATAGCGGTGTAGATATTTCCATGTTCATACAGATAGCGGTGTAGATACTTCCATGTTCATACAGATAGAGGGGCTGATATTTCCATGTTCATACAGATAGCGGTGCTGATATTTCCATGTTTATACAGATAGCGGTGTAGATATTTCCATGTTTATACAGATAGCGGTGTAAATATTTCCATGTTTATACAGATAGCGTTGTAGATATCTCCTTCTTAATGCAGATGGCGGTGTAGATATTTATATGTTCATACAGATGGCGGTGCCGATATTTCCATGTTACTACAGATGGCGGTGTAGATATTTCCATGTTTATATAGATAGCGGTGTAGTTATTTCCATGTGTAAAGAGATAGCTGCGTAGATATTTCCATGTATATGCAGATAGCTGTGTAGATATTTCCATTTTCATGCAGATAGCGTTGTAGATATTTCCATGTTCAGACAGCGGTGTAGATATTTCCATGTTCATACAGATAGCGGTGCTGATATTTCCATGTTTATACAGGTAGCGGTGTAGATATTTCCATGTTTATACAGATTGCGGTGTAGATATATCCATGTTTGTACAGATAGCGGTGTAGATATTTCCAAGTTTATACAGATAGCGGTGTAGTTATCTCCATCCTAATATAGATGGCTGTGTAGATATTTATATGTTCATACAGATGGCGGTGCAGATATTTCCATGTTCATACAGATGGCGGTGTAGATATTTGTATGTTTATAGAGATAGCGCTGTAGTTATTTCCATGTGTAAAGAGATAGCTTTGTAGATATTTCCATGTATATGCAGATCGCTGTGTAGATATTTCCACTTTCATGCAGATAGCGGTGTAGATATTTCCATGTTCAAACAGATAGCGGTGTAGATATTTCCATGTTCATACAGATAGCAGTGTAGATATTTCCATGTTTATATAGATAGCGGTGAAGATGTATGCATGTTTACACAGATAGCGTTGTAGATATTTCCATCTTCATACAGATAGCGGTGTAGATATTTCCATGTTCATCCACATGGCTGTGTAGATATATCCATGTTCATACAGATGGCGGTGAAGATATTTCCATGTTCATACAGATAGCGGTGTAGTTATTTCCACATGTAAAGAGATAGCTGTGTAGATATTTCCATGTATATGCAGATAGCTGTGTAGATATTTCCATTTTCATGCAGATAGCAGTTTAGATATTTCCATGTTCAAACAGATAGCGGTGTAGATATTTCCATGTTCATACAGATAGCGGTGTAGATATTTCCATGGTTATACAGATAGCAGTGAAGGTGTATGCATGTTTACACAGATAGCGGTGTAGATATTTCCATGTTCATACAGATAGCGGTGCTGATATTTCCATGTTTGTACAGGTAGCAGTGTAGTTATTTCCATGTTTATACAGATTGCGGTGTAGATATTTCCATGTTTATACAGATAGCGGTGTAGATATTTCCAAGTTTATACAGATAGTGGTGTAGATATCTCCATCTTAATATAGATGGCGGTGTAGATATTTAAATGTTCATACAGATGGCGGTGCAGATATTTCCATGTTCATACAGATGGCAGTGTAGCTATTTCCATGTTTACAGAGATAGCGCTGTACTTATTTCCATGTGTAAAGAGATAGCTTTGTAGATATTTCCATGTATATGCAGATCGCTGTGTAGATATTTCCATTTTCATGCAGATAGCCGTGTAGATATTTCCATGTTCAAACAGATAGCGGTGTCGATATTTCCATGTTCATACAGATAGCAGTGTAGATATTTCCATGTTTTTACAGATAGCGGTGAAGATGTATGCATGTTTACACAGATAGCGGTGTAGATATTTCCATGTTCATACAGATAGCAGTGTAGATATTTCCATGTTCATCCAGATGTCTGTGTAGATATATCCATGTTCATACAGATGGCGGTGAAGATATTTCCATGTTCATACAGACAGCGGTGTAGTTATTTCCATGTGTAAAGATATAGCTGTGTAGATATTTCCATGTATATGCAGATAGCTGTGTATATATTTCCATTTTCATGCAGATAGCGGTTTAGATATTTCCATGTTTAATCAGATAGCGGTGTAGATATTTCCGTGTTCATACAGATAGCGGTGTAGATATTTCCATGTTCAAACAGACAGCGGTGTAGATATTTCCATGTTCATACAGATAGCGGTGTAGATATTACCATGTTCATACAGATAGCGGTGTAGATACTTCCATGTTCATACAGATAGAGGGGCTGATATTTCCATGTTCATACAGATTGCGGTGCTGATATTTCCATGTTTATACAGATAGCGGTGTAGATATTTCCATGTTTATACAGATAGCGGTGTAAATATTTCCATGTTTATACAGATAGCGTTGTAGATATCTCCTTCTTAATGCAGATGGCGGTGTAGATATTTATATGTTCATACAGATGGCGGTGCTGATATTTCCATGTTCCTACAGATGGCGGTGTAGATATTTCCATGTTTATATTGATAGCGGTGTAGTTATTTCCATGTGTAAAGAGATAGCTGCGTAGATATTTCCATGTATATGCAGATAGCTGTGTAGATATTTCCATTTTCATGCAGATAGCGTTGTAGATATTTCCATGTTCAGATAGCGGTGTAGATATTTCCATGTTCATACAGATAGCGGTGCTGATATTTCCATGTTTATACAGGTAGCGGTGTAGATATTTCCATGTTCATACAGATAGCGGTGCTGATATTTCCATGTTTGTACAGGTAGCGGTGTAGTTATTTCCATGTTTATACAGATTGCGGTGTAGATATTTCCATGTTTATACAGATAGCGGTGTAGATATTTCCAAGTTTATACAGATAGTGGTGTAGATATCTCCATCTTAATATAGATGGCGGTGTAGATATTTAAATGTTCATACAGATGGCGGTGCAGATATTTCCATGTTCATACAGATGGCAGTGTAGCTATTTCCATGTTTACAGAGATAGCGCTGTACTTATTTCCATGTGTAAAGAGATAGCTTTCTAGATATTTCCATGTATATGCAGATCGCTGTGTAGATATTTCCATTTTCATGCAGATAGCCGTGTAGATATTTCCATGTTCAAACAGATAGCGGTGTCGATATTTCCATGTTCATACAGATAGCAGTGTAGATACTTCCATGTTTTTACAGATAGCGGTGAAGATGTATGCATGTTTACACAGATAGCGGTGTAGATATTTCCATGTTCATACAGATAGCGGTGTAGATATTTCCATGTTCATCCAGATGGCTGTGTAGATATATCCATGTTCATACAGATGGCGGTGAAGATATTTCCATGTTCATACAGATAGCGGTGTAGTTATTTCCATGTGTAAAGAGATAGCTGTGTAGATATTTCCATGTATATGCAGATAGCTGTGTATATATTTCCATTTTCATGCAGATAGCGGTTTAGATATTTCCATGTTTAAACAGATAGCGGTGTAGATATTTCCGTGTTCATACAGATAGCGGTGTAGATATTTCCATGTTCAAACAGATAGCGGTGTAGATATTTCCGTGTTCATACAGATAGCGGAGTAGATATTTCCATGTTCATACAGATAGCGGTGTAGATACTTCCATGTTCATACAGATAGAGGGGCTGATATTTCCATGTTCATACAGATGGCGGTGTAGATATTTCCATGTTCAAACAGATAGCGGTGTAGATATTTCCATGTTTATACAGATAGCGGTGTAGATATTTCCATGTTTATACAGATAGCGGTGTAGGTATCTCCATCTTAATACAGATGGCGGTGTAGATATTTATGTGTTCATACAGATGGCGGTGCAGATATTTCCATGTTCATACAGATAGCGGTGTAGTTATTTCCATGTTTATAGATATAGCGGTGTAGTTATTTCCATGTGTTAAGAGATAGCTGTGTAGATATTTCCATGTATTTGCGGATAGCTGTGTAGATATTTCCATTTTCATGCAGACAGTGGTGTAGATACTTCCATGTTTAAACAGATAGCGGTGTAGACATTTCCGTGTTCATACAGTTAGCGGTGTAGATATTTCCATGTTCAAAAAGATAGCTGTGTAGATATTTCTATGTATATGCAGATAGCTGTGTAGATATTTCTATTTTCATGCAGATAGCGGTTTAGATATTTCCATGTTCGTACAGATAGCGGTGTAGATATTTCCATGTTCATACAGATAGCCTTGTAGACATTTCCATGTTTATACAGATAGCGGTGAAGATGTATGCATGTTTACACAGATAGCGGTGTAGATATTTCCATGTTCATACAGATAGCGGTGTAGATATTTCAATGTTCACACAGATAGCGGTTTAGATATTTCCTTCTTAATACAGATGGCAGTGTAGATATTTATATGTTCATACAGATGGCGGTGCAGATATTTCCATGTTCATACAGATGGCGGTGTAGATATTTCCATGTTTATAGAGATAGCGGTGTAGTTATTTCCATGTGTTAAGAGATAGCTGTGTAGATATTTCCATGTATTTGCAGATAGCAGTGTAGATATTTCCATTTTCATGCAGACAGCGGTGTAGATATTTCCATGTTCAAACAGATAGCAGTGTAGATATTTCCATGTTCATACAGATAACGGTGTAGATATTTCCATGTCCATACAGATGGCGGTGTAGATATTTCCATGTTCATACAGATGGCGGTGATGATATTTCCATGTTTATACAGGTAGTGGTGTAGATATTTCCATGTTTATACAGATAGCGGTGTAGATATTTCCATGTTTATGCAGATAGCGGTGTAGATAATTCCATGTTTATACAGATAGCAGTGTAGATATCTCCATCTTAATACAGATGGCGGTGTAGATATTTATATGTTCATACAGATGGCGGTGCAGATATTTCCATGTTCATACAGATAGCGGTGTAGTTATTTCCATGTGTAAAGAGATAGCTGTGTAGATATTTAAATGTATATGCAGATAGCAGTGTAGATATTTCCATTTTCATGCAGATAGCGTTGTAGATATTTCCATGTTCAAACAGATAGCGGTGTAGATATTTCCATGTTCATACAGATAGCGGTGTAGATATTTCCATGTTCATACAGATAGCGGTGTAGATATTTCCATGTTTATACAGATAGCGGTGAAGATCTATGCATGTTTACAGAGATAGCGGTGTAGATATTTCCATGTCCATCCAGATGGCTGTGTAGATATATCCATGTTCACACAGATAGCGGTGTAGCTATTTCCATGTTCATACAGATAGCGGTGTAGATATTTCCATGTTCATACAGATAGCGGTGTAGATATTTCCATGTTCATACAGATAGCGGTGCTGATATTTCCTTGTTTATACAGGCAGCGGTGTAGATATTTCCATGTTTATACAGATAGCGGTTTAGATATTTCCTTCTTAATGCAGATGGCGGCGGAGATATTTATATGTTCATACAGATGGCGGTGTAGATATTTCCATGTTTATACAGATAGCAGTGTAGATATCTCCATCTTAATACAGATGGCGGTGTAGATATTTATATGTTCTTACAGATGGCGGTGCAGATATTTCCATGTTCATACAGGTGGCGGTGTAGATATTTCCATGTTTATAGAGATAGCGGAGTAGATATTTCCATGTTTATACAGATAGCAGTGGAGATATCTCTATCTAAATACAGATGGCGGTGTAGATATTTATATTTTCATACAGATGGCGGTGTAGATATTTATATGTTCGTACAGATGGCGGTGTAGATATTTCCATGTTTATACAGATAGCAGTGTAGGTATCTCCATCTTAATACAGATGGCGGTGTAGATATTTATATGTTCATACAGATGGCGGTGCAGATATTTCCATGTTCATACAGATGGCGGTGTAGATATTTCCATGTTCATACAGATAGCGGTTTAGTTATTTCCATGTGTAAAGAGATAGCTGTGTAGATATTTAAATGTATATGCAGATAGCAGTGTAGATATTTCCATTTTCATGCAGATAGCGGTGTAGATATTTCCATGTTCAAACAGATAGCGGTGTAGATATTTCCATGTTCATACAGATACCGGTGTAGATATTTCCATGTTCATAGAGATAGCGGTGTAGATATTTCCATGTTCATACAGATAGCGGTGCTGATTTTTCCATGTTTGTACAGGTAGCGGTGTAGATATTTCCATGTTTATACAGATTGCGGTGTAGATATTTCATTGTTTATACAGATAGCGGTGTAGATATTTCCAAGTTTATACAGATTGAGGTGTAGATATCTCCATCTTAATATAGATGGCGGTGTAGATATTTAAATGTTCATACAGATGGCGGTGCAGATATTTCCATGTTCATACAGATGGCGGTGTAGCTATTTCCATGTTTATAGAGATAGCGCTGTACTTATTTCCATGTGTAAAGAGATAGCTTTGTAGGTATTTCCATGTATATGCAGATAGCTGTGTAGATATTTCCATTTTCATGCAGATAGCCGTGTAGATATTTCCATGTTCAAACAGATAGCAGTATAGATATTTCCATGTTTTTACAGATAGCGGTGAAGATGTATGCATGTTTACACAGATAGCGGTGTAGATATTTCCATGTTCATACAGTTAGCGGTGTAGATATTTCCATGTTCATCCAGATGGCTGTGTAGACATATCCATGTTCATACAGATGGCGGTGAAGATATTTCCATGTTCATACAGATAGCGGTGTAGTTATTTCCATGTGTAAAGAGATAGCTGTGTAGATATTTCCATGTATACGCAGATAGCTGTGTATATATTTCCATTTTCATGCAGATAGCGGTTTAGATATTTCCATGTTTAAACAGATAGCGGTGTAGATATTTCCGTGTTCATACAGATAGCGGAGTAGATATTTCCATGTTCAAACAGATAGCGGTGTAGATATTTCCATGTTCATACAGATAGCGGAGTAGATATTTCCATGTTCATACAGATAGCGGTGTAGATACTTCCATGTTCATACAGATAGAGGCAATGATATTTCCATGTTCATACAGATAGCGGGGTTGATATTTCCATGTTTATACAGATAGCGGTGTAGATATTTCCATGTTTATACAGATAGCGGTGTAGATATTTCCATGTTTATACAGATAGCGGTGTAGGTATCTCCATCTTAATACAGATGGCGGTGTAGATATTTATGTGTTCATACAGATGGCGGTGCAGATATTTCCACGTTCATACAGATAGCGGTGTAGTTATTTCCATGTGTAAAGAGATAGCTGTGTAGATATTTCCATGTATATGCAGATAGCTGTGTAGATATTTCTATTTTCATGCAGATAGCGGTTTAGATATTTCCATGTTCGTACTGATAGCAGTGTAGATATTTCCATGTTCATACAGATAGCCTTGTAGACATTTCCATGTTTATACAGATAGCGGTGAAGATGTATGCATGTTTACACAGATTGCGGTGTAGATATTTCCATGTTCATACAGATAGCGGTGTAGATATTTCAATGTTCATACAGATAGCGGTTTAGATATTTCCTTCTTAATACAGATGTCGGTGTAGATATTTATATGTACATACAGATGGCGGTGCAGATATTTCCATGTTCATACAGATGGCGGTGTAGATATTTCCATGTTTATAGAGATAGCAGTGTAGTTATTTCCATGTGTTAAGAGATAGCTGTGTAGATATTTCCATGTATTTGCAGATAGCTGTGTAGATATTTCCATTTTCATGCAGACAGCGGTGTAGATATTTCCATGTTCAAACAGATAGCGGTGTAGATATTTCCATGTTCATACAGATAACGGTGTAGATATTTCCATGTTCATACAGATAGCGGTGTAGATATTTCCATGTTCATACAGATGGCGGTGTAGATATTTCCATGTTCATACAGATGGCGGTGCTGATATTTCCATGTTTATACAGGTAGTGGTGTAGATATTTCCATGTTTATACAGGTAGTGGTGTAGATATTTCCATGTTTATACAGATAGCGGTGTAGATAATTCCATGTTTATACAGATAGCAGTGTAGATATCTCCATCTTTATACAGATGGCGGTGTAGATATTTATATGTTCATACAGATGGCGGTGCAGATATTTCCATGTTCGTACAGATAGCGGTGTAGTTATTTCCATGTGTAAAGAGATAGCTGTGTAGATATTTAAATGTATATGCAGATAGCAGTGTAGATATTTCCATTTTCATGCAGATAGCGGTGTAGATATTTCCGTGTTCAAACAGATAGCGGTGTAGATATTTCCATGTTCATACAGATAGCGGTGTAGATATTTCCATGTTCATACAGATAGCGGTGTAGATATTTCCATGTTTATACAGATAGCGGTGAAAATCTATGCATGTTTACAGAGATAGCGGTGTAGATATTTCCATGTTCATCCAGATGGCTGTTTAGATATATCCATGTTCATACAGATAGCGGTGTAGCTATTTCCATGTTCATACAGATAGCGGTGTAGATATTTCCATGTTCATACAGATAGCGGTGTAGATATTTCCATGTTCATACAGATAGCGGTGCTGATATTTCCTTGTTTATACAGGCAGCGGTGTAGATATTTCCATGTTTATACACATAGCGGTTTAGATATTTCCTTCTTAATACAGATGGTGGCGTAGATATTTATATGTTCATACAGATGGCGGTGTAGATATTTCCATGTTTATACAGATAGCAGTGTAGATATCTCCATCTTAATACAGATGGCGGTGTAGATATTTATATGTTCATACAGATGGCGGTGCAGATATTTCCATGTTCATACAGGTGGCGGTGTAGATATTTCCATGTTTATAGAGATAGCGGAGTAGCTATTTCCATGTTTATACAGATAGCAGTGGAGATATCTCTATCTAAATACAGATGGCGGAGTAGATATTTATATTTTCATACATATGGCGGTGTAGATATTTATATGTTCGTACAGATGGCGGTGTAGATATTTCCATGTTTATACAGATAGCAGTGTAGGTATCTCCATCTTAATACAGATGGCGGTCTAGATATTTATATGTTCATACAGATGGCGGTGCAGATATTTCCGTGTTCATACAGATGGCGGTGTAGATATTTCCATGTTCATACATATAGCGGTTTAGTTATTTCCATCTGTAAAGAGATAGCTGTGTAGATATTTAAATGTATATGCAGATAGCAGTGTAGATATTTCCATTTTCATGCAGATAGCGGTGTAGATATTTCCATGTTCAAACAGATAGCGGTGTAGATATTTCCATGTTCATACAGATACCGGTGTAGATATTTCCATGTTCATAGAGATAGCGGTGTAGATATTTCCATGTTCATACAGATAACGGTGTAGATATTTCCATGTTCATACAGATAGCGGTGTAGATATTTCCATGGTTATACAGATAGTGGTGAAGGTGTATGCATGTTTACACAGATAGCGGTGTAGATATTTCCATGTTCATACAGATAGCGGTGCTGATATTTCCATGTTTGTACAGGTAGCGGTGTAGTTATTTCCATGTTTATACAGATTGCGGTGTAGATATTTCCATGTTTATACAGATAGCGGTGTAGATATTTCCAAGTTTATACAGATAGTGGTGTAGATATCTCCATCTTAATATAGATGGCGGTGTAGATATTTAAATGTTCATACAGATGGCGGTGCAGATATTTCCATGTTCATACAGATGGCAGTGTAGCTATTTCCATGTTTACAGAGATAGCGCTGTACTTATTTCCATGTGTAAAGAGATAGCTTTGTAGATATTTCCATGTATATGCAGATCGCTGTGTAGATATTTCCATTTTCATGCAGATAGCCGTGTAGATATTTCCATGTTCAAACAGATAGCGGTGTCGATATTTCCATGTTCATACAGATAGCAGTGTAGATACTTCCATGTTTTTACAGATAGCGGTGAAGATGTATGCATGTTTACACAGATAGCGGTGTAGATATTTCCATGTTCATACAGATAGCGGTGTAGATATTTCCATGTTCATCCAGATGGCTGTGTAGATATATCCATGTTCATACAGATGGCGGTGAAGATATTTCCATGTTCATACAGATAGCGGTGTAGTTATTTCCATGTGTAAAGAGATAGCTGTGTAGATATTTCCATGTATATGCAGATAGCTGTGTATATATTTCCATTTTCATGCAGATAGCGGTTTAGATATTTCCATGTTTAAACAGATAGCGGTGTAGATATTTCCGTGTTCATACAGATAGCGGTGTAGATATTTCCATGTTCAAACAGATAGCGGTGTAGATATTTCCGTGTTCATACAGATAGCGGAGTAGATATTTCCATGTTCATACAGATAGCGGTGTAGATACTTCCATGTTCATACAGATAGAGGGGCTGATATTTCCATGTTCATACAGATGGCGGTGTAGATATTTCCATGTTCAAACAGATAGCGGTGTAGATATTTCCATGTTTATACAGATAGCGGTGTAGATATTTCCATGTTTATACAGATAGCGGTGTAGGTATCTCCATCTTAATACAGATGGCGGTGTAGATATTTATGTGTTCATACAGATGGCGGTGCAGATATTTCCATGTTCATACAGATAGCGGTGTAGTTATTTCCATGTTTATAGATATAGCGGTGTAGTTATTTCCATGTGTTAAGAGATAGCTGTGTAGATATTTCCATGTATTTGCAGATAGCTGTGTAGATATTTCCATTTTCATGCAGACAGTGGTGTAGATACTTCCATGTTTAAACAGATAGCGGTGTAGATATTTCCGTGTTCATACAGTTAGCGGTGTAGATATTTCCATGTTCAAAAAGATAGCTGTGTAGATATTTCTATGTTTATGCAGATAGCTGTGTAGATATTTCTATTTTCATGCAGATAGCGGTTTAGATATTTCCATGTTCGTACAGATAGCGGTGTAGATATTTCCATGTTCATACAGATAGCCTTGTAGACATTTCCATGTTTATACAGATAGCGGTGAAGATGTATGCATGTTTACACAGATAGCGGTGTAGATATTTCCATGTTCATACAGATAGCGGTGTAGATATTTCAATGTTCACACAGATAGCGGTTTAGATATTTCCTTCTTAATACAGATGGCAGTGTAGATATTTATATGTTCATACAGATGGCGGTGCAGATATTTCCATGTTCATACAGATGGCGGTGTAGATATTTCCATGTTTATAGAGATAGCGGTGTAGTTATTTCCATGTGTTAAGAGATAGCTGTGTAGATATTTCCATGTATTTGCAGATAGCAGTGTAGATATTTCCATTTTCATGCAGACAGCGGTGTAGATATTTCCATGTTCAAACAGATAGCAGTGTAGATATTTCCATGTTCATACAGATAACGGTGTAGATATTTCCATGTCCATACAGATGGCGGTGTAGATATTTCCATGTTCATACAGATGGCGGTGATGATATTTCCATGTTTATACAGGTAGTGGTGTAGATATTTCCATGTTTATACAGATAGCGGTGTAGATATTTCCATGTTTATACAGATAGCGGTGTAGATAATTCCATGTTTATACAGATAGCAGTGTAGATATCTCCATCTTAATACAGATGGCGGTGTAGATATTTATATGTTCATACAGATGGCGGTGCAGATATTTCCATGTTCATACAGATAGCGGTGTAGTTATTTCCATGTGTAAAGAGATAGCTGTGTAGATATTTAAATGTATATGCAGATAGCAGTGTAGATATTTCCATTTTCATGCAGATAGCGGTGTAGATATTTCCATGTTCAAACAGATAGCGGTGTAGATATTTCCATGTTCATACAGATAGCGGTGTAGATATTTCCATGTTCATACAGATAGTGGTGTAGATATTTCCATGTTTATACAGATAGCGGTGAAGATCTATGCATGTTTACAGAGATAGCGGTGTAGATATTTCCATGTTCATACAGATAGCGGTGCTGATATTTCCTTGTTTATACAGGCAGCGGTGTAGATATTTCCATGTTTATACAGATAGCGGTTTAGATATTTCCTTCTTAATGCAGATGGCGGCGGAGATATTTATATGTTCATACAGATGGCGGTGTAGATATTTCCATGTTTATACAGATAGCAGTGTAGATATCTCCATCTTAATACAGATGGCGGTGTAGATATTTATATGTTCTTACAGATGGCGGTGCAGATATTTCCATGTTCATACAAGTGGCGGTGTAGATATTTCCATGTTTATAGAGATAGCGGAGTAGATATTTCCATGTTTATACAGATAGCAGTGGAGATATCTCTATCTAAATACAGATGGCGGTGTAGATATTTATATTTTCATACAGATGGCGGTGTAGATATTTATATGTTCGTACAGATGGCGGTGTAGATATTTCCATGTTTATACAGATAGCAGTGTAGGTATCTCCATCTTAATACAGATGGCGGTGTAGATATTTATATGTTCATACAGATGGCGGTGCAGATATTTCCATGTTCATACAGATGGCGGTGTAGATATTTCCATGTTCATACAGATAGCGGTTTAGTTATTTCCATGTGTAAAGAGATAGCTGTGTAGATATTTAAATGTATATGCAGATAGCAGTGTAGATATTTCCATTTTCATGCAGATAGCGGTGTAGATATTTCCATGTTCAAACAGATAGCGGTGTAGATATTTCCATGTTCATACAGATACCGGTGTAGATATTTCCATGTTCATAGAGATAGCGGTGTAGATATTTCCATGTTCATACAGATAGCGGTGCTGATATTTCCATGTTTGTACAGGTAGCGGTGTAGATATTTCCATGTTTATACAGATTGCGGTGTAGATATTTCATTGTTTATACAGATAGCGGTGTAGATATTTCCAAGTTTATACAGATTGAGGTGTAGATATCTCCATCTTAATATAGATGGCGGTGTAGATATTTAAATGTTCATACAGATGGCGGTGCAGATATTTCCATGTTCATACAGATGGCGGTGTAGCTATTTCCATGTTTATAGAGATAGCGCTGTACTTATTTCCATGTGTAAAGAGATAGCTTTGTAGGTATTTCCATGTATATGCAGATAGCTGTGTAGATATTTCCATTTTCATGCAGATAGCCGTGTAGATATTTCCATGTTCAAACAGATAGCAGTATAGATATTTCCATGTTTTTACAGATAGCGGTGAAGATGTATGCATGTTTACACAGATAGCGGTGTAGATATTTCCATGTTCATACAGTTAGCGGTGTAGATATTTCCATGTTCATCCAGATGGCTGTGTAGACATATCCATGTTCATACAGATGGCGGTGAAGATATTTCCATGTTCATACAGATAGCGGTGTAGTTATTTCCATGTGTAAAGAGATAGCTGTGTAGATATTTCCATGTATACGCAGATAGCTGTGTATATATTTCCATTTTCATGCAGATAGCGGTTTAGATATTTCCATGTTTAAACAGATAGCGGTGTAGATATTTCCGTGTTCATACAGATAGCGGAGTAGATATTTCCATGTTCAAACAGATAGCGGTGTAGATATTTCCATGTTCATACAGATAGCGGAGTAGATATTTCCATGTTCATACAGATAGCGGTGTAGATACTTCCATGTTCATACAGATAGAGGCAATGATATTTCCATGTTCATACAGATAGCGGGGTTGATATTTCCATGTTTATACAGATAGCGGTGTAGATATTTCCATGTTTATACAGATAGCGGTGTAGATATTTCCATGTTTATACAGATAGCGGTGTAGGTATCTCCATCTTAATACAGATGGCGGTGTAGATATTTATGTGTTCATACAGATGGCGGTGCAGATATTTCCACGTTCATACAGATAGCGGTGTAGTTATTTCCATGTGTAAAGAGATAGCTGTGTAGATATTTCCATGTATATGCAGATAGCTGTGTAGATATTTCTATTTTCATGCAGATAGCGGTTTAGATATTTCCATGTTCGTACTGATAGCAGTGTAGATATTTCCATGTTCATACAGATAGCCTTGTAGACATTTCCATGTTTATACAGATAGCGGTGAAGATGTATGCATGTTTACACAGATTGCGGTGTAGATATTTCCATGTTCATACAGATAGCGGTGTAGATATTTCAATGTTCATACAGATAGCGGTTTAGATATTTCCTTCTTAATACAGATGTCGGTGTAGATATTTATATGTACTTACAGATGGCGGTGCAGATATTTCCATGTTCATACAGATGGCGGTGTAGATATTTCCATGTTTATAGAGATAGCAGTGTAGTTATTTCCATGTGTTAAGAGATAGCTGTGTAGATATTTCCATGTATTTGCAGATAGCTGTGTAGATATTTCCATTTTCATGCAGACAGCGGTGTAGATATTTCCATGTTCAAACAGATAGCGGTGTAGATATTTCCATGTTCATACAGATAACGGTGTAGATATTTCCATGTTCATACAGATAGCGGTGTAGATATTTCCATGTTCATACAGATGGCGGTGTAGATATTTCCATGTTCATACAGATGGCGGTGCTGATATTTCCATGTTTATACAGGTAGTGGTGTAGATATTTCCATGTTTATACAGGTAGTGGTGTAGATATTTCCATGTTTATACAGATAGCGGTGTAGATAATTCCATGTTTATACAGATAGCAGTGTAGATATCTCCATCTTTATACAGATGGCGGTGTAGATATTTATATGTTCATACAGATGGCGGTGCAGATATTTCCATGTTCGTACAGATAGCGGTGTAGTTATTTCCATGTGTAAAGAGATAGCTGTGTAGATATTTAAATGTATATGCAGATAGCAGTGTAGATATTTCCATTTTCATGCAGATAGCGGTGTAGATATTTCCGTGTTCAAACAGATAGCGGTGTAGATATTTCCATGTTCATACAGATAGCGGTGTAGATATTTCCATGTTCATACAGATAGCGGTGTAGATATTTCCATGTTTATACAGATAGCGGTGAAAATCTATGCATGTTTACAGAGATAGCGGTGTAGATATTTCCATGTTCATCCAGATGGCTGTTTAGATATATCCATGTTCATACAGATAGCGGTGTAGCTATTTCCATGTTCATACAGATAGCGGTGTAGATATTTCCATGTTCATACAGATAGCGGTGTAGATATTTCCATGTTTATACAGATAGCGGTGCTGATATTTCCTTGTTTATACAGGCAGCGGTGTAGATATTTCCATGTTTATACACATAGCGGTTTAGATATTTCCTTCTTAATACAGATGGTGGCGTAGATATTTATATGTTCATACAGATGGCGGTGTAGATATTTCCATGTTTATACAGATAGCAGTGTAGATATCTCCATCTTAATACAGATGGCGGTGTAGATATTTATATGTTCATACAGATGGCGGTGCAGATATTTCCATGTTCATACAGGTGGCGGTGTAGATATTTCCATGTTTATAGAGATAGCGGAGTAGCTATTTCCATGTTTATACAGATAGCAGTGGAGATATCTCTATCTAAATACAGATGGCGGAGTAGATATTTATATTTTCATACATATGGCGGTGTAGATATTTATATGTGCGTACAGATGGCGGTGTAGATATTTCCATGTTTATACAGATAGCAGTGTAGGTATCTCCATCTTAATACAGATGGCGGTCTAGATATTTATATGTTCATACAGATGGCGGTGCAGATATTTCCGTGTTCATACAGATGGCGGTGTAGATATTTCCATGTTCATACATATAGCGGTTTAGTTATTTCCATCTGTAAAGAGATAGCTGTGTAGATATTTAAATGTATATGCAGATAGCAGTGTAGATATTTCCATTTTCATGCAGATAGCGGTGTAGATATTTCCATGTTCAAACAGATAGCGGTGTAGATATTTCCATGTTCATACAGATACCGGTGTAGATATTTCCATGTTCATAGAGATAGCGGTGTAGATATTTCCATGTTCATACAGATAACGGTGTAGATATTTCCATGTTCATACAGATAGCGGTGTAGATATTTCCATGTTCATACAGATGGCGGTGTAGATATTTCCATGTTCATAGAGATGGCGGTGCTGATATTTCCATGTTTATACAGGTAGTGGTGTAGATATTTCCATGTTTATACAGATAGCGGTGTAGATATTTCCATGTTTATACAGATGGCGGTGTAGATAATTCCATGTTTATACAGATAGCGGTGTAGATATCTCCATCTTAATACAGATGGCGGTGTAGATATTTATATGTTCATACAGATGGCGGTGCAGATATTTCCATGTTCATACAGATAGCAGTGTAGTTATTTCCATGTGTAAAGAGATAGCTGTGTAGATATTTAAATGTATATGCAGATAGCAGTGTAGATATTTCCATTTTCATGCAGATAGCGGTATAGATATTTCCATGTTCAAACAGATAGCGGTGTAGATATTTCCATGTTCATACAGATAGCGGTGTAGATATTTCCATGTTCATACAGATAGCGGTGTAGATATTTCCACGTTTATACAGATAGCGGTGAAGATCTATGCATGTTTACAGAGATAGCGGTGTAGATATTTCCATGTTCATCCAGATGGCTGTGTAGATATATCCGTGTTCATACAGATAGCGGTGTAGCTATTTCCATGTTCATACAGATAGCGGTGTAGATATTTCCCTGTTCATACAGATAGCGGTGTAGATATTTCCATGTTCATACAGATAGCGGTGCTGATATTTCCTTGTTTATACAGGCAGCGGTGTAGATATTTCCATGTTTATACAGATAGCGGTTTAGATATTTCCTTCTTAATACAGATGGCGACGTAGATATTTATATGTTCATACAGATCGCGGTGTAGATATTTCCATGTTTATACAGATAGCAGTGTAGATATCTCCATCTTACTACAGATGGCGGTGTAGATATTTATATGTTCATACAGATGGCGGTGCAGATATTTCCATGTTCATACAGATGGTGGTGTAGATATTTCCATGTTTATAGAGATAGCGGAGTATATATTTCCATGTTTATACAGATAGCAGTGGAGATATCTCTATCTAAATACAGATGGCGGTGTAGATATTTATATTTTCATACAGATGGCGGTGTAGATATTTATATGTTCGTACAGATGGCGGTGTAGATATTTCCATGTTTATACAGATAGCAGTGTAGGTATCTCCATCTTAATACAGATGGCGGTGTAGATATTTATATGTTCATACAGATGGCGGTGCAGATATTTCCATGTTCATACAGATGGCGGTGTAGACATTTCCATGTTCATACAGATAGCGGTTTAGTTATTTCCATGTGTAAAGAGATAGCTGTGTAGATATTTATATGTATATGCAGATAGCAGTGTAGATATTTCCATTTTCATGCAGATAGCGGTGTAGATATTTCCATGTTCAAACAGATAGCGATGTAGATATTTCCATGTTCATACAGATACCGGTGTAGATATTTCCATGTTCATAGAGATAGCGGTGTAGATATTTCCATGTTCATACAGATAGCGGTGCTGATATTTCCATGTTTGTACAGGTAGAGGTGTAGATATTTCCATGTTTATACAGATTGCGGTGTAGATATTTCTATGTTTATACAGATAGCGGTGTAGATATTTCCAAGTTTATACAGATAGAGGTGTAGATATCTCCATCTTAATATAGATGGCGGTGTAGATATTTAAATGTTCATACAGATGGCGGTGCAGATATTTCCATGTTCATACAGATGGCGGTGTAGCTATTTCCATGTTTATAGAGATATCGCTGTACTTATTTCCATGTGTAAAGAGATAGCTTTGTAGATATTTCCATGTATATGCAGATAGCTGTGTAGATATTTCCATTTTCATGCAGATAGCCGTGTAGATATTTCCATGTTCAAACAGATAGCGGTGTAGTTATTTCCATGTTCATACAGATAGCAGTGTAGATATTTCCATGTTTTTACAGATAGCGGTGAAGATGTATGCATGTTTACACAGATAGCGGTGTAGATATTTCCATGTTCATACAGATAGCGGTGTAGATATTTCCATGTTCATCCAGATGGCTGTGTAGATATATCCATGTTCATACAGATGGCGGTGAAGATATTTCCATGTTCATATAGATAGCGGTGTAGTTATTTCCATGTGTAAAGAGATAGCTGTGTAGATATTTCCATGTATATGCAGATAGCTGTGTATATATTTCCATTTTCATGCAGATAGCGGTTTAGATATTTCCATGTTTAAACAGATAGCGGTGTAGATATTTCCGTGTTCATACAGATAGCGGTGTAGATATTTCCATGTTCAAACAGATAGCGGTGTAGATATTTCCATGTTCATACAGATAGCGGTGTAGATATTTCCATGTTCATACAGATAGCGGTGTAGATACTTCCATGTTCATACAGATAGAGGGGCTGATATTTCCATGTTCATACAGATAGCGGTGCTGATATTTCCATGTTTATACAGATAGCGGTGTAGATATTTCCATGTTTATACAGATAGCGGTGTAAATATTTCCATGTTTATACAGATAGCGTTGTAGATATCTCCTTCTTAATGCAGATGGCGGTGTAGATATTTATATGTTCATACAGATGGCGGTGCCGATATTTCCATGTTACTACAGATGGCGGTGTAGATATTTCCATGTTTATATAGATAGCGGTGTAGTTATTTCCATGTGTAAAGAGATAGCTGCGTAGATATTTCCATGTATATGCAGATAGCTGTGTAGATATTTCCATTTTCATGCAGATAGCGTTGTAGATATTTCCATGTTCAGACAGCGGTGTAGATATTTCCATGTTCATACAGATAGCGGTGCTGATATTTCCATGTTTATACAGGTAGCGGTGTAGATATTTCCATGTTTATACAGATTGCGATGTAGATATATCCATGTTTGTACAGATAGCGGTGTAGATATTTCCAAGTTTATACAGATAGCGGTGTAGTTATCTCCATCCTAATATAGATGGCGGTGTAGATATTTATATGTTCATACAGATGGCGGTGCAGATATTTCCATGTTCATACAGATGGCGGTGTAGATATTTGTATGTTTATAGAGATAGCGCTGTAGTTATTTCCATGTGTAAAGAGATAGCTTTGTAGATATTTCCATGTATATGCAGATCGCTGTGTAGATATTTCCACTTTCATGCAGATAGCGGTGTAGATATTTCCATGTTCAAACAGATAGCGGTGTAGATATTTCCATGTTCATACAGATAGCAGTGTAGATATTTCCATGTTTATATAGATAGCGGTGAAGATGTATGCATGTTTACACAGATAGCGTTGTAGATTTTTCCATCTTCATACAGATAGCGGTGTAGATATTTCCATGTTCATCCACATGGCTGTGTAGATATATCCATGTTCATACAGATGGCGGTGAAGATATTTCCATGTTCATACAGATAGCGGTGTAGTTATTTCCACATGTAAAGAGATAGCTGTGTAGATATTTCCATGTATATGCAGATAGCTGTGTAGATATTTCCATTTTCATGCAGATAGCAGTTTAGATATTTCCATGTTCAAACAGATAGCGGTGTAGATATTTCCATGTTCATACAGAGAGCGGTGTAGATATTTCCATGGTTATACAGATAGCAGTGAAGGTGTATGCATGTTTACACAGATAGCGGTGTAGATATTTCCATGTTCATACAGATAGCGGTGCTGATATTTCCATGTTTGTACAGGTAGCGGTGTAGTTATTTCCATGTTTATACAGATTGCGATGTAGATATTTCCATGTTTATACAGATAGCGGTGTAGATATTTCCAAGTTTATACAGATAGTGGTGTAGATATCTCCATCTTAACATAGATGGCGGTGTAGATATTTAAATGTTCATACAGATGGCGGTGCAGATATTTCCATGTTCATACAGATGGCGGTGTAGCTATTTCCATGTTTATAGAGATATCGCTGTACTTATTTCCATGTGTAAAGAGATAGCTTTGTAGATATTTCCATGTATATGCAGATAGCTGTGTAGATATTTCCATTTTCATGCAGATAGCCGTGTAGATATTTCCATGTTCAAACAGATAGCGGTGTAGTTATTTCCATGTTCATACAGATAGCAGTGTAGATATTTCCATGTTTTTACAGATAGCGGTGAAGATGTATCCATGTTTACACAGATAGCGGTGTAGATATTTCCATGTTCATACAGATAGCGGTGTAGATATTTCCATGTTCATCCAGATGGCTGTGTAGATATATCCATGTTCATACAGATGGCGGTGAAGATATTTCCATGTTCATATAGATAGCGGTGTAGTTATTTCCATGTGTAAAGAGATAGCTGTGTAGATATTTCCATGTATATGCAGATAGCTGTGTATATATTTCCATTTTCATGCAGATAGCGGTTTAGATATTTCCATGTTTAAACAGATAGCGGTGTAGATATTTCCGTGTTCATACAGATAGCGGTGTAGATATTTCCATGTTCAAACAGATAGCGGTGTAGATATTTCCATGTTCATACAGATAGCGGTGTAGATATTTCCATGTTCATACAGATAGCGGTGTAGATACTTCCATGTTCATACAGATAGAGGGGCTGATATTTCCATGTTCATACAGATAGCGGTGCTGATATTTCCATGTTTATACAGATAGCGGTGTAGATATTTCCATGTTTATACAGATAGCGGTGTAAATATTTCCATGTTTATACAGATAGCGTTGTAGATATCTCCTTCTTAATGCAGATGGCGGTGTAGATATTTATATGTTCATACAGATGGCGGTGCCGATATTTCCATGTTACTACAGATGGCGGTGTAGATATTTCCATGTTTATATAGATAGTGGTGTAGTTATTTCCATGTGTAAAGAGATAGCTGCGTAGATATTTCCATGTATATGCAGATAGCTGTGTAGATATTTCCATTTTCATGCAGATAGCGTTGTAGATATTTCCATGTTCAGACAGCGGTGTAGATATTTCCATGTTCATACAGATAGCGGTGCTGATATTTCCATGTTTATACAGGTAGCGGTGTAGATATTTCCATGTTTATACAGATTTCGGTGTAGATATATCCATGTTTGTACAGATAGCGGTGTAGATATTTCCAAGTTTATACAGATAGCGGTGTAGTTATCTCCATCCTAATATAGATGGCGGTGTAGATATTTATATGTTCATACAGATGGCGGTGCAGATATTTCCATGTTCATACAGATGGCGGTGTAGATATTTGTATGTTTATAGAGATAGCGCTGTAGTTATTTCCATGTGTAAAGAGATAGCTTTGTAGATATTTCCATGTATATGCAGATCGCTGTGTAGATATTTCCACTTTCATGCAGATAGCGGTGTAGATATTTCCATGTTCAAACAGATAGCGGTGTAGATATTTCCATGTTCATACAGATAGCAGTGTAGATATTTCCATGTTTATATAGATAGCGGTGAAGATGTATGCATGTTTACACAGATAGCGTTGTAGATATTTCCATCTTCATACAGATAGCGGTGTAGATATTTCCATGTTCATCCACATGGCTGTGTAGATATATCCATGTTCATACAGATGGCGGTGAAGATATTTCCATGTTCATACAGATAGCGGTGTAGTTTTTTCCACATGTAAAGAGATAGCTGTGTAGGTATTTCCATGTATATGCAGATAGCTGTGTAGATATTTCCATTTTCATGCAGATAGCAGTTTAGATATTTCCATGTTCAAACAGATAGCGGTGTAGATATTTCCATGTTCATACAGATAGCGGTGTAGATATTTCCATGGTTATACAGATAGCAGTGAAGGTGTATGCATGTTTACACAGATAGCGGTGTAGATATTTCCATGTTCATACAGATAGCGGTGCTGATATTTCCATGTTTGTACAGGTAGCAGTGTAGTTATTTCCATGTTTATACAGATTGCGGTGTAGATATTTCCATGTTTATACAGATAGCGGTGTAGATATTTCCAAGTTTATACAGATAGTGGTGTAGATATCTCCATCTTAATATAGATGGCGGTGTAGATATTTAAATGTTCATACAGATGGCGGTGCAGATATTTCCATGTTCATACAGATGGCAGTGTAGCTATTTCCATGTTTACAGAGATAGCGCTGTACTTATTTCCATGTGTAAAGAGATAGCTTTGTAGATATTTCCATGTATATGCAGATCGCTGTGTAGATATTTCCATTTTCATGCAGATAGCCGTGTAGATATTTCCATGTTCAAACAGATAGCGGTGTCGATATTTCCATGTTCATACAGATAGCAGTGTAGATATTTCCATGTTTTTACAGATAGCGGTGAAGATGTATGCATGTTTACACAGATAGCGGTGTAGATATTTCCATGTTCATCCAGATGGCTGTGTAGATATATCCATGTTCATACAGATGGCGGTGAAGATATTTCCATGTTCATACAGATAGCGGTGTAGTTATTTCCATGTGTAAAGAGATAGCTGTGTAGATATTTCCATGTATATGCAGATAGCTGTGTATATATTTCCATTTTCATGCAGATAGCGGTTTAGATATTTCCATGTTTAATCAGATAGCGGTGTAGATATTTCCGTGTTCATACAGATAGCGGTGTAGATATTTCCATGTTCAAACAGACAGCGGTGTAGATATTTCCATGTTCATACAGATAGCGGTGTAGATATTACCATGTTCATACAGATAGCGGTGTAGATACTTCCATGTTCATACAGATAGAGGGGCTGATATTTCCATGTTCATACAGATAGCGGTGCTGATATTTCCATGTTTATACAGATAGCGGTGTAGATATTTCCATGTTTATAGAGATAGCGGTGTAAATATTTCCATGTTTATACAGATAGCGTTGTAGATATCTCCTTCTTAAAGCAGATGGCGGTGTAGATATTTATATGTTCATACAGATGGCGGTGCTGATATTTCCATGTTCCTACAGATGGCGGTGTAGATATTTCCATGTTTATATTGATAGCGGTGTAGTTATTTCCATGTGTAAAGAGATAGCTGCGTAGATATTTCCATGTATATGCAGATAGCTGTGTAGATATTTCCATTTTCATGCAGATAGTGTTGTAGATATTTCCATGTTCAGATAGCGGTGTAGATATTTCCATGTTCATACAGATAGCGGTGCTGATATTTCCATGTTTATACAGGTAGCGGTGTAGATATTTCCATGTTTATACAGATTGCGGTGTAGATATTTCCATGTTTGTACAGATAGCGGTGTAGATATTTCCAAGTTTATACAGATAGCGGTGTAGTTATCTCCATCCTAATATAGATGGCGGTGTAGATATTTATATGTTCATACAGATGGCGGTGCAGATATTTCCATGTTCATACAGATGGCGGTGTAGATATTTGTAAGTTTATAGAGATAGCGCTGTAGTTATTTCCATGTGTAAAGAGATAGCTTTGTAAATATTTCCATGTATAAGCAGATCGCTGTGTAGATATTTCCACTTTCATGCAGATAGCGGTGTAGATATTTCCATGTTCAAACAGATAGCGGTGTAGATATTTCCATGTTCATACAGATAGCAGTGTAGATATTTCCATGTTTATATAGATAGCGGTGAAGATGTATGCATGTTTACACAGATAGCGTTGTAGATATTTCCATCTTCATACAGATAGCGGTGTAGATATTTCCATGTTCATCCACATGGCTGTGTAGATATATCCATGTTCATACAGATGGCGGTGAAGATATTTCCATGTTCATACAGATAGCGGTGTAGTTATTTCCACATGTAAAGAGATAGCTGTGTAGATATTTCCATGTATATGCAGATAGCTGTGTAGATATTTCCATTTTCATGCAGATAGCAGTTTAGATATTTCCATGTTCAAACAGATAGCGGTGTAGATATTTCCATGTTCATACAGATAGCGGTGTAGATATTTCCATGGTTATACAGATAGTGGTGAAGGTGTATGCATGTTTACACAGATAGCGGTGTAGATATTTCCATGTTCATACAGATAGCGGTGCTGATATTTCCATGTTTGTACAGGTTGCGGTGTAGTTATTTCCATGTTTATACAGATTGCGGTGTAGATATTTCCATGTTTATACAGATAGCGGTGTAGATATTTCCAAGTTTATACAGATAGTGGTGTAGATATCTCCATCTTAATATAGATGGCGGTGTAGATATTTAAATGTTCATACAGATGGCGGTGCAGATATTTCCATGTTCATACAGATGGCAGTGTAGCTATTTCCATGTTTACAGAGATAGCGCTGTACTTATTTCCATGTGTAAAGAGATAGCTTTGTAGATATTTCCATGTATATGCAGATCGCTGTGTAGATATTTCCATTTTCATGCAGATAGCGGTGTAGATATTTCCATGTTCATACAGATATCGGTGTAGATATTTCCATGTTCATACAGATAGCGGTGTAGATATTTCCATGTTTATAGAGATAGCGGTGTAGGTATCTCCACCTTAATACAGATGGCGGTGTAGATATTTATGTGTTCATACAGATGGCGGTGCAGATATTTCCATGTTCATACAGATAGCGGTGTAGTTATTTCCATGTGTAAAGAGATAGCTGTGTAGATATTTCCATGTATATGCAGTTAGCTGTGTAGATATTTCTATTTTCATGCAGATAGCGGTTTAGATATTTCCATGTTCGTACAGATAGCGGTGTAGACATTTCCATGTTCATACAGATAGCCTTGTAGACATTTCCATGTTTATACAGATAGCGGTGAAGATGTATGCATGTTTACACAGATAGCGGTGTAGATATTTCCATGTTCATACAGATAGCGGTGTAGATATTTCAATGTTCATACAGATAGCGGTTTAGATATTTCCTTCTTAATACAGATGGCGGTGTAGATATTTATATGTTCATACAGATGGCGGTGCAGATATTTCCATGTTCATACAGATGGCGGTGTAGATATTTGTATGTTTATAGAGATAGCGGTGTAGTTATTTCCATGTGTTAAGAGATAGCTGTGTAGATATTTCCATTTACTTGCAGATAGCTGTGTAGATATTTCGATTTTCATGCAGACAGCGGTGTAGATATTTCCATGTTCAAACAGATAGCGGTGTAGATATTTCCATGTTCATACAAATAACGGTGTAGATATTTCCATGTTCATACAGATAGCAGTGTAGATATTTCCATGTTCATACAGATGGCGGTGTAGATATTTCCATGTTCATACAGATAGCGGTGCTGATATTTCCATGTTTATACAGGTAGTGGTGTAGATATTTCCATGTTTATACAGATAGCGGTGTAGATATTTCCATGTTTATACAGATAGCGGTGTAGATAATTCCATGTTTATACAGATAGCAGTGTAGATATCTCCATCTTAATACAGATGGCAGTGTAGATATTTATATGTTCATACAGATGGCGGTGCAGATATTTCCATGTTCATACAGATAGCGGTGCAGTTATTTCCATGTGTAAAGAGATAGCTGTGTAGATATTTAAATGTATATGCAGATAGCAGTGTAGATATTTCCATTTTCATGCAGATAGCGGTGTAGATATTTCCATGTTCAAACAGATAGCGGTGTAGATATTTCCATGTTCATACAGACATCGGTGTAGATATTTCCATGTTCATACAGATAGCGGTGTAGATATTTCCATGTTTATACCGAAAGAGGTGAAGATCTATGCATGTTTACAGAGATAGCGGTGTAGATATTTCCATGTTCATCCAGATGGCTATGTAGATATATCCATGTTCATACAGATAGCGGTGTAGCTATTTCCATGTTCATACAGATAGCGGTGTAGATATTTCCATGTTCATACAGATAGCGGTGTAGATATTTCCATGTTCATACAGATAGCGGTGCTGATATTTCCTTGTTTATACAGGCAGCGGTGTAGATATTTCCATGTTTATACAGATAGCGGTTTAGATATTTCCTTCTTAATACAGATGGCGGCGTAGATATTTATATGCTCATACAGATGGCGGTGTAGATATTTCCATGTTTATACAGATAGCAGTGTAGATATCTCCATCTTAATACAGATGGCGGTGTAGATATTTATATGTTCATACAGATGGCGGTGCAGATATTTCCATGTTCATACAGATAGCAGTGTAGTTATTTCCATGTGTAAAGAGATAGCTGTGTAGATATTTCCATTTTCATGCAGGTAGCGGTGTATATATTTCCATCTTCAAACAGATAGCGGTGTGGATATTTCCATGTTCATACAGATAGCGGTGTAGATATTTCCATGTTTATTCAGATAGCGGTGAAGATGTATGCATGTTTACACAGATAGCGGTGTAGATATTTCCATGTTCGTCCAGATGGCTGTATAGATATATCCATGTTCATACAGATAGCGGTGTAGCTATTTCCGTGTTCATACAGATAGCGGTGTAGATATTTCCATGTTCATTCAGATAGCGGTTCTGATATTTCCATGTTCATACTGATGACTTTGTAGATATATCCATGTTCTTACAGATGGCGGTAAAGATATTTCCATGTTCATACAGATAGCGGTGTAGATATATCCATGTTCATACAGATAGCGGTGTAGATATTTCCATGTTCATACCGATAGCGGTGCTGATATTTCCATGTTTATACAGGTAGCCGTGTAGATATTTCCATGTTTATGCAGATAGCTGTGTAGATATTTCCATGTTTATACAGATAGCGGTGTAGATATTTCCATCTTTATACTGATAGCGGTGTAGATATCTCCTTTTTAATACAGATGGCGGTGTAGATATTTATATGTTCATACAGATGGCGGTGCAGATATTTCCATGTTCATACAGATGGCGGTGTAGATATTTCCATGTTTATAGAGATAGCGGAGTAGATATTTCCATGTTTATACAGATAGCAGTGGAGATATCTCTATCTAAATACAGATGGCGGTGTAGATATTTATATTTTCGTACAGATGGCGGTGTAGATATTTATATGTTCGTACAGATGGCGGTGTAGATATTTCCATGTTTATACAGATAGCAGTGTAGGTATCTCCATCTTAATACAGATGGCGGTGTAGATATTTATATGTTCATACAGATGGCGGTGCAGATATTTCCATGTTCATACAGATGGCGGTGTAGATATTTCCATGTTCATACAGATAGCGGTTTAGATATTTCCTTCTTAATACAGATGGCGGTGTAGATATTTATATGTTCATACAGATGGCGGTGCAGATATTTCCATGTTCATACAGATGGCGGTGTAGATATTTCCATGTTTATAGAGATAGCGGTGTAGTTATTTCCATGTATTAAGAGATAGCTGTGTAGATATTTCCATATATTTGCAGATAGCTGTGTAGATATTTCCATTTTCATGCAGACAGCGGTGTAGATATTTCCATGTTCAAACAGATAGCGGTGTAGATATTTCCATGTTCATACAGATAATGGTGTAGATATTTCCATGTTCAAACAGATAGCGGTGTAGATATTTCCATGTTCATACAGATGGCGGTGTAGATATTTCCATGTTCATACAGATGGCGGTGCTGATATTTCCATGTTTATACAGGTAGTGGTGTAGATATTTCCATGTTTATACAGATAGCGGTGTAGATATTTCCATGTTTATACAGATAGCGGTGTAGATAATTCCGTGTTTATACAGATAGCAGTGTAGATATCTCCATCTTAATACAGATGGCGGTGTAGATATTTATATGTTCATACAGATGGCGGTGCAGATATTTCCATGTTCATACAGATAGCGGTGTAGTTATTTCCATGTGTAAAGAGATAGCTGTGTAGATATTTAAATGTATATGCAGATTGCAGTGTAGATATTTCCATTTTCATGTAGATAGCGGTGTAGATATTTCCATGTTCAAACAGATAGCGGTGTAGATATTTCCATGTTCATACAGATATCGGTGTAGATATTTCCATGTTCATACAGATAGCGGTGTAGATATTTCCATGTTTATAGAGATAGCGGTGTAGGTATCTCCACCTTAATACAGATGGCGGTGTAGATATTTATGTGTTCATACAGATGGCGGTGCAGATGTTTCCATGTTCATACAGATAGCGGTGTAGATATTTCCATGTTCATACAGATAGCGGTTTAGTTATTTCCATGTGTAAAGAGATAGCTGTGTAGATATTTAAATGTATATGCAGATAGCAGTGTAGATATTTCCATTTTCATGCAGATAGCGGTGTAGATATTTCCATGTTCAAACAGATAGCGGTGTAGATATTTCCATGTTCATACAGATACCGGTGTAGATATTTCCATGTTCATAGAGATAGCGGTGTAGATATTTCCATGTTCATACAGATAGCGGTGCTGATATTTCCATGTTTGTACAGGTAGCGGTGTAGATATTTCCATGTTCAAACAGATAGCGGTGTAGATATTTCCATGTTCATACAGATAGCGGTGTAGATATTTCCATGTTCATACAGATAGCGGTGTAGATACTTCCATGTTCATACAGATAGAGGGGCTGATATTTCCATGTTCATACAGATAGCGGTGCTGATATTTCCATGTTTATACAGATAGCGGTGTAGATATTTCCATGTTTATACAGATAGCGGTGTAGACATTTCCATGGTTATACAGATAGCGGTGTATGTATCTCCATCTTAATACAGATGGCGGTGTAGATATTTATGTGTTCATACAGATGGCGGTGCAGATATTTCCATGTTCATACAGATAGCGGTGTAGTTATTTCCATGTGTAAAGAGATAGCTTTGTAGATATTTCCATGTATATGCAGATAGCTGTGTAGATATTTCTATTTTCATGCAGTTAGCGGTTTAGATATTTCCTTGTTCGTACAGTTAGCGGTGTAGACATTTCCGTGTTCATACAGATAGCCTTGTAGACATTTCCGTGTTTATACAGATAGCGGTGAAGATGTATGCATGTTTACACAGATAGCGGTTTAGATATTTCCTTCTTAATACAGATGGCGGTGTAGATATTTATATGTTCATACAGATGGCGGTGCAGATATTTCCATGTTCATACAGATGGCGGTGTAGTTATTTCCATTTTTATAGAGATAGCGGTGTAGTTATTTCCATGTATTAAGAGATAGCTGTGTAGATATTTCCATATATTTGCAGATAGCTGTGTAGATATTTCCATTTTCATGCAGACAGCGGTGTAGATATTTCCATGTTCAAACAGATAGCGGTGTAGATATTTCCATGTTCATACAGATAACGGTGTAGATATTTCCATGTTCAAACAGATAGCGGTGTAGATATTTCCATGTTCATACAGATGGCGGTGCAGATATTTCCATGTTCATACAGATAGCGGTGTAGTTATTTCCATGTGTAAAGGGATAGCTGTGTAGATATTTAAATGTATATGCAGATTGCAGTGTAGATATTTCCATTTTCATGTAGATAGCGGTGTAGATATTTCCATGTTCAACCAGATAGCGGTGTAGATATTTCCTTGTTCATACAGATATCGGTGTAGATATTTCCATGTTCATACAGATAGTGGTGTAGATATTTCCATGTTTATAGAGATAGCGGTGTAGGTATCTCCACCTTAATACAGATGGCGGTGTAGATATTTATGTGTTCATACAGATGGCGGTGCAGATATTTCCATGTTCATACAGATAGCGGTGTAGTTATTTCCATGTGTAAAGAGATAGCTGTGTAGATATTTCCATGTATATGCAGATAGCTGTGTAGATATTTCTATTTTCATGCAGATAGCGGTTTAGATATTTCCATGTTCGTACAGATAGCGGTGTAGATATTTCCATGTTCATACAGATAGCCTTGTAGACATTTCCATGTTTATACAGATAGCGGTGAAGATGTATGCATGTTTACACAGATAGCGGTGTAGATATTTCCATGTTCATACAGATAGCGGTGTAGATATTTCAATGTTCATACAGATAGCGGTTTAGATATTTCCTTCTTAATACAGATGGCGGTGTAGATATTTATATGTTCATACAGATGGCGGTGCAGATATTTCCATGTTCATACAGATGGCGGTGTAGATATTTGCATGTTTATAGAGATAGCGGTGTAGTTATTTCCATGTGTTAAGAGATAGCTGTGTAGATATTTCCATGTATTTGCAGATAGCTGTGTAGATATTTCCATTTTCATGCAGACAGCGGTGTATATATTTCCATGTTCAAACAGATAGCGGTGTAGATATTTCCATGTTCATACAGATAACGGTGTAGATATTTCCATGTTCAAACAGATAGCGGTGTAGGTATTTCCATGTTCATACAGATGGCGGTGTAGATATTTCCATGTTCATACAGATGGCGGTGCTGATATTTCCATGTTTGTACAGGTAGTGGTGTAGATATTTCCATGTTTATACAGATAGCGGTGTAGATATTTCCATGTTTATACAGATAGCGGTGTAGATAATTCCATTTTTATACAGATAGCAGTGTAGATATCTCCATCTTATTACAGATGGCGGTGTAGATATTTATATGTTCATACAGATGGCGGTGCAGATATTTCCATGTTCATACAGATAGCGGTGTAGTTATTTCCATGTGTGAAGAGATAGCTGTGTAGATATTTAAATGTATATGCAGATAGCAGTGTAGATATTTCCATTTTCATGCAGATAGCGATGTAGATATTTCCATGTTCAAACAGATAGCGGTGTAGATATTTCCATGTTCATACAGATAGCGGTGTAGATATTTCCATGTTCATACAGATAGCGGTGTAGATATTTCCATGTTTATACAGATAGCGGTGAAGATCTATGCATGTTTACAGAGATAGCGGTGTAGATATTTCCATGTTCATCCAGATGGCTGAGTAGATATATCCATGTTCATACAGATAGCGGTGTAGCTATTTCCATGTTCATACAGATAGCGGTGTAGATATTTCCATGTTCATACAGATAGCGGTGTAGATATTTCCATGTTCATACAGATAGCGGTGCTGATATTTCCTTGTTTATACAGGCAGCGGTGTAGATATTTCCATGTTTATACAGATAGCGGTTTAGATATTTCCTTCTTAATACAGATGGCGGCGTAGATATTTATATGTTCATACAGATGGCGGTGTAGATATTTCCATGTTTATACAGACAGCAGTGTAGATATCTCCATCTTAATACAGATGGCGGTGTAGATATTTATATGTTCATACAGATGGCGGTGCAGATATTTCCATGTTCATACAGATGGCGGTGTAGATATTTCCATGTTTATAGAGATAGCGGAGTAGATATTTCCATGTTTATACAGATAGCAGTGGAGTTATCTCTATCTAAATACAGATGGCGGTGTAGATATTTATATTTTCATACAGATGGCGGTGTAGATATTTATATGTTCGTACAGATGGCGGTGTAGATATTTCCTTGTTTATACAGATAGCAGTGTAGGTATCTCCATCTTAATACAGATGGCGGTGTAGATATTTATATGTTCATACAGATGGCGGTGCAGATATTTCCATGTTCATACAGATGGCGGTGTAGATATTTCCATGTTCATACAGATAGCGGTTTAGTTATTTCCATGTGTAAAGAGATAGCTGTGTAGATATTTAAATGTATATGCAGATAGCAGTGTAGATATTTCCATTTTCATGCAGATAGCGGTGTAGATATTTCCATGTTCAAACAGATAGCGGTGTAGATATTTCCATGTTCATACAGATAGCGGTGTAGATATTTCCATGTTCATACAGATAGCGGTGTAGATATTTCCATGTTCATAGAGATAGCGGTGTAGATATTTCCATGTTCATACAGATAGCGGTGCTGATATTTCCATGTTTGTACAGGTAGCGGTGTAGATATTTCCATGTTCAAACAGATAGCGGTGTAGATATTTCCATGTTCATACAGATAGCGGTGTAGATATTTCCATGTTCATACAGATAGCGGTGTAGATACTTCCATGTTCATACAGATAGAGGGGCTGATATTTCCATGTTCATACAGATAGCGGTGCTGATATTTCCATGTTTATACAGATAGCGGTGTAGATATTTCCATGTTTATACAGATAGCGGTGTAGATATTTCCATGTTTATACAGATAGCGGTGTAGGTATCTCCATCTTAATACAGATGGCGGTGTAGATATTTATGCGTTCATACAGATGGCGGTGCAGATATTTCCATGTTCATACAGATAGCGGTGTAGTTATTTCCATGTGTAAAGAGATAGCTTTGTAGATATTTCCATGTATATGCAGATAGCTGTGTAGAAATTTCTATTTTCATGTAGTTAGCGGTTTAGATATTTCCTTGTTCGTACAGTTAGCGGTGTAGATATTTCCATGTTCATACAGATGGCGGTGCAGATATTTCCATGTTCATACAGATAGCGGTGTAGTTATTTCCATGTGTAAAGGGATAGCTGTGTAGATATTTAAATGTATATGCAGATTGCAGTGTAGATATTTCCATTTTCATGTAGATAGCGGTGTAGATATTTCCATGTTCAAACAGATAGCGGTGTAGATATTTCCATGTTCATACAGATATCGGTGTAGATATTTCCATGTTCATACAGATAGTGGTGTAGATATTTCCATGTTTATAGAGATAGCGGTGTAGGTATCTCCACCTTAATACAGATGGCGGTGTAGATATTTATGTGTTCATACAGATGGCGGTGCAGATATTTCCATGTTCATACAGATAGCGGTGTAGTTATTTCCATGTGTAAAGAGATAGCTGTGTAGATATTTCCATGTATATGCAGATAGCTGTGTAGATATTTCTATTTTCATGCAGATAGCGGTTTAGATATTTCCATGTTCGTACAGATAGCGGTGTAGATATTTCCATGTTCATACAGATAGCCTTGTAGACATTTCCATGTTTATACAGATAGCGGTGAAGATGTATGCATGTTTACACAGATAGCGGTGTAGATATTTCCATGTTCATACAGATAGCGGTGTAGATATTACAATGTTCATACAGATAGCGGTTTAGATATTTCCTTCTTAATACAGATGGCGGTGTAGATATTTATATGTTCATACAGATGGCGGTGCAGATATTTCCATGTTCATACAGATGGCGGTGTAGATATTTGCATGTTTATAGAGATAGCGGTGTAGTTATTTCCATGTGTTAAGAGATAGCTGTGTAGATATTTCCATGTATTTGCAGATAGCTGTGTAGATATTTCCATTTTCATGCAGACAGCGGTGTATATATTTCCATGTTCAAACAGATAACGGTGTAGATATTTCCATGTTCAAACAGATAGCGGTGTAGGTATTTCCATGTTCATACAGATGGCGGTGTAGATATTTCCATGTTCATACAGATGGCGGTGCTGATATTTCCATGTTTGTACAGGTAGTGGTGTAGATATTTCCATGTTTATACAGATAGCGGTGTAGATATTTCCATGTTTATACAGATAGCGGTGTAGATAATTCCATTTTTATACAGATAGCAGTGTAGATATCTCCATCTTATTACAGATGGCGGTGTAGATATTTATATGTTCATACAGATGGCGGTGCAGATATTTCCATGTTCATACAGATAGCGGTGTAGTTATTTCCATGTGTGAAGAGATAGCTGTGTAGATATTTAAATGTATATGCAGATAGCAGTGTAGATATTTCCATTTTCATGCAGATAGCGATGTAGATATTTCCATGTTCAAACAGATAGCGGTGTAGATATTTCCATGTTCATACAGATAGCGGTGTAGATATTTCCATGTTCATACAGATAGCGGTGTAGATATTTCCATGTTTATACAGATAGCGGTGAAGATCTATGCATGTTTACAGAGATAGCGGTGTAGATATTTCCATGTTCATCCAGATGGCTGAGTAGATATATCCATGTTCATACAGATAGCGGTGTAGCTATTTCCATGTTCATACAGATAGCGGTGTAGATATTTCCATGTTCATACAGATAGCGGTGTAGATATTTCCATGTTCATACAGATAGCAGTGCTGATATTTCCTTGTTTATACAGGCAGCGGTGTAGATATTTCCATGTTTATACAGATAGCGGTTTAGATATTTCCTTCTTAATACAGATGGCGGCGTAGATATTTATATGTTCATACAGATGGCGGTGTAGATATTTCCATGTTTATACAGACAGCAGTGTAGATATCTCCATCTTAATACAGATGGCGGTGTAGATATTTATATGTTCATACAGATGGCGGTGCAGATATTTCCATGTTCATACAGTTGGCGGTGTAGATATTTCCATGTTTATAGAGATAGCGGAGTAGATATTTCCATGTTTATACAGATAGCAGTGGAGTTATCTCTATCTAAATACAGATGGCGGTGTAGATATTTATATTTTCATTCAGATGGCGGTGTAGATATTTATATGTTCGTACAGATGGCGGTGTAGATATTTCCATGTTTATACAGATAGCAGTGTAGGTATCTCCATCTTAATACAGATGGCGGTGTAGATATTTATATGTTCATACAGATGGCGGTGCAGATATTTCCATGTTCATACAGATGGCGGTGTAGATATTTCCATGTTCATACAGATAGCGGTTTAGTTATTTCCATGTGTAAAGAGATAGCTGTGTAGATATTTAAATGTATATGCAGATAGCAGTGTAGATATTTCCATTTTCATGCAGATAGCGGTGTAGATATTTCCATGTTCAAACAGATAGCGGTGTAGATATTTCCATGTTCATACAGATAGCGGTGTAGATATTTCCATGTTCATACAGATAGCGTTGTAGATATTTCCATGTTCATAGAGATAGCGGTGTAGATATTTCCATGTTCATACAGATAGCGGTGCTGATATTTCCATGTTTGTACAGGTAGCGGTGTAGATATTTCCATGTTCAAACAGATAGCGGTGTAGATATTTCCATGTTCATACAGATAGCGGTGTAGATATTTCCATGTTCATACAGATAGCGGTGTAGATACTTCCATGTTCATACAGATAGAGGGGCTGATATTTCCATGTTCATACAGATAGCGGTGCTGATATTTCCATGTTTATACAGATAGCGGTGTAGATATTTCCATGTTTATACAGATAGCGGTGTAGATATTTCCATGTTTATACAGATAGCGGTGTAGGTATCTCCATCTTAATACAGATGGCGGTGTAGATATTTATGCGTTCATACAGATGGCGGTGCAGATATTTCCATGTTCATACAGATAGCGGTGTAGTTATTTCCATGTGTAAAGAGATAGCTTTGTAGATATTTCCATGTATATGCAGATAGCTGTGTAGAAATTTCTATTTTCATGTAGTTAGCGGTTTAGATATTTCCTTGTTCGTACAGTTAGCGGTGTAGATATTTCCATGTTCATACAGATAGCCTTGTAGACATTTCCATGTTTATACAGATAGCGGTGAAGATGTATGCATGTTTACACAAATAGCGGTGTAGATATTTCCAGGTTCATACAGATAGCGGTGTAGATATTTCAATGTTCATACAGATGGCGGTTTAGATATTTCCTTCTTAATACAGATGGCGGAGTAGATATTTATATGTTCATACAGATGGCGGTGCAGATATTTCCATGTTCATATAGATGGCGGTGTAGATATTTCCATGTTTATAGAGATAGCGGTGTAGTTATTTCCATGTATTAAGAGATAGCTGTGTAGATATTTCCATATATTTGCAGATAGCTGTGTAGATATTTCCATTTTCATGCAGACAGCGGTGTAGATATTTCCATGTTCAAACAGATAGCGGTGTAGATATTTCCATGTTCATACAGATAACGGTGTAGATATTTCCATGTTCAAACAGATAGCGGTGTAGATATTTCCATGTTCATACAGATGGCGGTGTAGATATTTCCATGTTCATACAGATGGCGGTGCTGATATTTCCATGTTTATACAGGTAGTGGTGTAGATATTTCCATGTTTATACAGATAGCGGTGTAGATATTTCCATGTTTATACAGATAGCGGTGTAGATAATTCCATGTTTATACAGATAGCAGTGTAGATATCTCCATCTTAATACAGATGGCGGTGTAGATATTTATATGTTCATACAGATGGCGGTGCAGATATTTCCATGTTCATACAGATAGCGGTGTAGTTATTTCCATGTGTAAAGAGATAGCTGTGTAGATATTTAAATGTATATGCAGATTGCAGTGTAGATATTTCCATTTTCATGTAGATAGCGGTGTAGATATTTCCATGTTCAAACAGATAGCGGTGTGGATATTTCCATGTTCATACAGATATCGGTGTAGATATTTCCATGTTCATACAGATAGCGGTGTAGATATTTCCATGTTTATAGAGATAGCGGTGTTGGTATCTCCACCTTAATACAGATGGCGGTGTAGATATTTATGTGTTCATACAGATGGCGGTGCAGATATTTCCATGTTCATACAGATAGCGGTGTAGTTATTTCCATGTGTAAAGAGATAGCTGTGTAGATATTTCCATGTATATGCAGATAGCTGTGTAGATATTTCTATTTTCATGCAGATAGCGGTTTAGATATTTCCATGTTCGTACAGATAGCGGTGTAGATATTTCCATGTTCATACAGATAGCCTTGTAGACATTTCCATGTTTATACAGATAGCGGTGAAGATGTATGCATGTTTACACAGATAGCGGTGTAGATATTTCCATGTTCATACAGATAGCGGTGTAGATATTTCAATGTTCATACAGATAGCGGTTTAGATATTTCCTTCTTAATACAGATGGCGGTGTAGATATTTATATGTTCATACAGATGGCGGTGCAGATATTTCCATGTTCATACAGATGGCGGTGTAGATATTTGCATGTTTATAGAGATAGCGGTGTAGTTATTTCCATGTGTTAAGAGATAGCTGTGTAGATATTTCCATTTATTTGCAGATAGCTGTGTAGATATTTCGATTTTCATGCAGACAGCGGTGTAGATATTTCCATGTTCAAACAGATAGCGGTGTAGATATTTCCATGTTCATACAGATAACGGTGTAGATATTTCCATGTTCATACAGATAGCAGTGTAGATATTTCCATGTTCATACAGATGGCGGTGTAGATATTTCCATGTTCATACAGATAGCGGTGCTGATATTTCCATGTTTATACAGGTAGTGGTGTAGATATTTCCATGTTTATACAGATAGCGGTGTAGATATTTCCATGTTTATACAGATAGCGGTGTAGATAATTCCATGTTTATACAGATAGCAGTGTAGATATCTCCATCTTAATACAGATGGCAGTGTAGATATTTATATGTTCATACAGATGGCGGTGCAGATATTTCCATGTTCATACAGATAGCGGTGCAGTTATTTCCATGTGTAAAGAGATAGCTGTGTAGATATTTAAATGTATATGCAGATAGCAGTGTAGATATTTCCATTTTCATGCAGATAGCGGTGTAGATATTTCCATGTTCAAACAGATAGCGGTGTAGATATTTCCATGTTCATACAGACATCGGTGTAGATATTTCCATGTTCATACAGATAGCGGTGTAGATATTCCCATGTTTATACAGAAAGAGGTGAAGATCTATGCATGTTTACAGAGATAGCGGTGTAGATATTTCCATGTTCATCCAGATGGCTGTGTAGATATATCCATGTTCATACAGATAGCGGTGTAGCTATTTCCATGTTCATACAGATAGCGGTGTAGATATTTCCATGTTCATACAGATAGCGGTGTAGATATTTCCATGTTCATACAGATAGCGGTGCTGATATTTCCTTGTTTATACAGGCAGCGGTGTAGATATTTCCATGTTTATACAGATAGCGGTTTAGATATTTCCTTCTTAATACAGATGGCGGCGTAGATATTTATATGCTCATACAGATGGCGGTGTAGATATTTCCATGTTTATACAGATAGCAGTGTAGATATCTCCATCTTAATACAGATGGCGGTGTAGATATTTATATGTTCATACAGATGGCGGTGCAGATATTTCCATGTTCATACAGATAGCAGTGTAGTTATTTCCATGTGTAAAGAGATAGCTGTGTAGATATTTCCATTTTCATGCAGGTAGCGGTGTATATATTTCCATCTTCAAACAGATAGCGGTGTGGATATTTCCATGTTCATACAGATAGCGGTGTAGATATTTCCATGTTTATTCAGATAGCGGTGAAGATGTATGCATGTTTACACAGATAGCGGTGTAGATATTTCCATGTTCGTCCAGATGGCTGTATAGATATATCCATGTTCATACAGATAGCGGTGTAGCTATTTCCGTGTTCATACAGATAGCGGTGTAGATATTTCCATGTTCATTCAGATAGCGGTTCTGATATTTCCATGTTCATACAGATGACTTTGTAGATATATCCATGTTCTTACAGATGGCGGTAAAGATATTTCCATGTTCATACAGATAGCGGTGTAGATATATCCATGTTCATACAGATAGCGGTGTAGATATTTCCATGTTCATACCGATAGCGGTGCTGATATTTCCATGTTTATACAGGTAGCCGTGTAGATATTTCCATGTTTATGCAGATAGCTGTGTAGATATTTCCATGTTTATACAGATAGCGGTGTAGATATTTCCATCTTTATACTGATAGCGGTGTAGATACCTCCTTCTTAATACAGATGGCGGTGTAGATATTTATATGTTCATACAGATGGCGGTGCAGATATTTCCATGTTCATACAGATGGCGGTGTAGATATTTCCATGTTTATAGAGATAGCGGAGTAGATATTTCCATGTTTATACAGATAGCAGTGGAGATATCTCTATCTAAATACAGATGGCGGTGTAGATATTTATATTTTCATACAGATGGCGGTGTAGATATTTATATGTTCGTACAGATGGCGGTGTAGATATTTCCATGTTTATACAGATGGCGGTGTAGATATTTCCATGTTCATACAGATAGCGGTGTAGATATTTCCATGTTCATACAGATAGCGGTTTAGTTATTTCCATGTGTAAAGAGATAGCTGTGTAGATATTTAAATGTATATGCAGATAGCAGTGTAGATATTTCCATTTTCATGCAGATAGCGGTGTAGATATTTCCATGCTCAAACAGATAGCGGTGTAGATATTTCCATGTTCATACAGATACCGGTGTAGATATTTCCATGTTCATAGAGATAGCGGTGTAGATATTTCCATGTTCATACAGATAGCGGTGCTGATATTTCCATGTTTGTACAGGTAGCGGTGTAGATATTTCCATGTTCATACAGATAGCGGTGTAGATATTTCCATGTTCATACAGATAGCGGTGTAGATACTTCCATGTTCATACAGATAGAGGGGCTGATATTTCCATGTTCATACAGATAGCGGTGCTGATATTTCCATGTTTATACAGATAGCGGTGTAGATATTTCCATGTTTATACAGATAGCGGTGTAGATATTTCCATGTTTATACAGATAGCAGTGTAGGTATCTCCATCTTAATACAGATGGCGGTGTAGATATTTATGTGTTCATACAGATGGCGGTGCAGATATTTCCATGTTCATACAGATAGCGGTGTAGTTATTTCCATGTGTAAAGAGATAGCTTTGTAGATATTTCCATGTATATGCAGATAGCTGTGTAGATATTTCTATTTTCATGCAGTTAGCGGTTTAGATATTTCCTTGTTCGTACAGTTAGCGGTTTAGATATTTCCATGTTCATACAGATAGCCTTGTAGACATTTCCATGTTTATACAGATAGCGGTGAAGATGTATGCATGTTTACACAGATAGCGGTGTAGATATTTCCATGTTCATACAGATAGCGGTGTAGATATTTCAATGTTCATACAGATAGCGGTTTAGATATTTCCTTCTTAATACAGATGGCGGTGTAGATATTTATATGTTCATACAGATGGCGGTGCAGATATTTCCATGTTCATACAGATGGCGGTGTAGATATTTCCATGTTTATAGAGATAGCGGTGTAGTTATTTCCATGTATTAAGAGATAGCTGTGTAGATATTTCCATATATTTGCAGATAGCTGTGTAGATATTTCCATTTTCATGCAGACAGCGGTGTAGATATTTCCATGTTCAAACAGATAGCGGTGTAGATATTTCCATGTTCATACAGATAATGGTGTAGATATTTCCATGTTCAAACAGATAGCGGTGTAGATATTTCCATGTTCATACAGATGGCGGTGTAGATATTTCCATGTTCATACAGATGGCGGTGCTGATATTTCCATGTTTATACAGGTAGTGGTGTAGATATTTCCATGTTTATACAGATAGCGGTGTAGATATTTCCATGTTTATACAGATAGCGGTGTAGATAATTCCATGTTTATACAGATAGCAGTGTAGATATCTCCATCTTAATACAGATGGCGGTGTAGATATTTATATGTTCATACAGATGGCGGTGCAGATATTTCCATGTTCATACAGATAGCGGTGTAGTTATTTCCATGTGTAAAGAGATAGCTGTGTAGATATTTAAATGTATATGCAGATTGCAGTGTAGATATTTCCATTTTCATGTAGATAGCGGTGTAGATATTTCCATGTTCAAACAGATAGCGGTGTAGATATTTCCATATTCATACAGAAATCGGTGTAGATATTTCCATGTTCATACAGATAGCGGTGTAGATATTTCCATGTTTATAGAGATAGCGGTGTAGGTATCTCCACCTTAATACAGATGGCGGTGTAGATATTTATGTGTTCATACAGATGGCGGTGCAGATGTTTCCATGTTCATACAGATAGCGGTGTAGTTATTTCCATGTGTAAAGAGATAGCTGTGTAGATATTTCCATGTATATGCAGATAGCTGTGTAGATATTTCTATTTTCATGCAGATAGCGGTTTAGATATTTCCATGTTCGTACAGATAGCGGTTTAGATATTTCCATGTTCATACAGATAGCCTTGTAGATATTTCCATGTTTATACAGATAGCGGTGAAGATGTATGCATGTTTACAAAGATAGCGGTGTAGATATTTCCATGTTCATACAGATAGCGGTGTAGATATTTCAATGTTCATACAGATAGCGGTTTAGATATTTCCTTCTTAATACAGATGGCGGTGTAGATATTTATATGTTCATACAGATGGCGGTGCAGATATTTCCATGTTCATACAGATGGCGGTGTAGATATTTGCATGTTTATAGAGATAGCGGTGTAGTTATTTCCATGTGTTAAGAGATAGCTGTGTAGATATTTCCATGTATTTGCAGATAGCTGTGTAGATATTTCGATTTTCATGCAGACAGCGGTGTAGATATTTCCATGTTCAAACAGATAGCGGTGTAGATATTTCCATGTTCATACAGATAACGGTGTAGATATTTCCATGTTCATACAGATAGCAGTGTAGATATTTCCATGTTCATACAGATGGCGGTGTAGATATTTCCATGTTCATACAGATAGCGGTGCTGATATTTCCATGTTTATACAGGTAGTGGGGTAGATATTTCCATGTTTATACAGATAGCGGTGTAGATATTTCCATGTTTATACAGATAGCGGTGTAGATAATTCCATGTTTATACAGATAGCAGTGTAGATATCTCCATCTTAATACAGATGGCAGTGTAGATATTTATATGTTCATACAGATGGCGGTGCAGATATTTCCATGTTCATACAGATAGCGGTGCAGTTATTTCCATGTGTAAAGAGATAGCTGTGTAGATATTTAAATGTATATGCAGATAGCAGTGTAGATATTTCCATTTTCATGCAGATAGCGGTGTAGATATTTCCATGTTCAAACAGATAGCGGTGTATATATTTCCATGTTCATACAGATATCGGTGTAGATATTTCCATGTTCATACAGATAGCGGTGTAGATATTTCCATGTTTATACAGAAAGAGGTGAAGATCTATGCATGTTTACAGAGATAGCGGTGTTGATATTTCCATGTTCATCCAGATGGCTGTGTAGATATATCCATGTTCATACAGATAGCGGTGTAGCTATTTCCATGTTCATACAGATAGCGGTGTAGATATTTCCATGTTCATACAGATAGCGGTGTAGATATTTCCATGTTCATACAGATAGCGGTGCTGATATTTCCTTGTTTATACAGGCAGCGGTGTAGATATTTCCATGTTTATACAGATAGCGGTTTAGATATTTCCTTCTTAATACAGATGGCGGCGTAGATATTTATATGCTCATACAGGTGACGGTGTAGATATTTCCATGTTCATACAGATAGCGGTGTAGATATTTCCATGTTCATACAGATGGCGGTGTAGATATTTCCATGTTCATACAGATAGCGGTGTAGTTATTTCCATGTGTAAAGAGATAGCTGTGTAGATATTTCCATGTATATGCAGATAGCTGTGTATATATTTCCATTTTCATGCAGATAGCGGTTTAGATATTTCCATGTTTAAACAGATAGCGGTGTAGATATTTCCGTGTTCATACAGATAGCGGTGTAGATATCTCCATGTTCAAACAGATAGCGGTGTAGATATTTCCATGTTCATACAGATAGCGGTGTAGATATTTCCATGTTCATACAGATAGCGGTGTAGATACTTCCATGTCCATACAGATAGAGGGGCTGATATTTCCATGTTCATACAGATAGAGGTGCTGATATTTCCATGTTTATACAGATAGCGGTGTAGATATTTCCATGTTTATACAGATAGCGGTGCAGATATTTCCATGTTTATACAGATAGCGGTGTAGGTATCTCCATCTTAATACAGATGGCGGTGTAGATATTTATGTGTTCATACAGATGGCGGTGCAGATATTTCCATGTTCATACAGATAGCGGTGTAGTTATTTCCATGTGTAAAGAGATAGCTGTGTAGATATTTCCATGTATATGCAGTTAGCTGTGTAGATATTTCTATTTTCATGCAGATAGCGGTTTAGATATTTCCATGTTCGTACAGATAGCGGTGTAGACATTTCCATGTTCATACAGATAGCCTTGTAGACATTTCCATGTTTATACAGATAGCGGTGAAGATGTATGCATGTTTACACAGATAGCGGTGTAGATATTTCCATGTTCATACAGATAGCGGTGTAGATATTTCAATGTTCATACAGATAGCGGTTTAGATATTTCCTTCTTAATACAGATGGCGGTGTAGATATTTATATGTTCATACAGATGGCGGTGCAGATATTCCATGTTCATACAGATGGCGGTGTAGATATTTCCATGTTTATAGAGATAGCAGTGTAGTTATTTCCATGTATTAAGAGATAGCTGTGTAGATATTTCCATGTATTTGCAGATAGCTGTGTAGATATTTCCATTTTCATGCAGACAGCGGTGTAGATATTTCCATGTTCAAACAGATAGCGGTGTAGATATTTCCATGTTCATACAGATAAGGGTGTAGATATTTCCATGTTCATACAGATAGCGGTGTAGATATTTCCATGTTCATACAGATGGCGGTGTAGATATTTCCATGTTCATACAGATATCGGTGTAGATATTTCCATGTTCATACAGATATCGGTGTAGATATTTCCATGTTCATACAGATAGCGGTGTAGATATTTCCATTTTCATGCAGATAGCGGTGTAGATATTTCCATGTTCAAACAGATAGCGGTGTAGATATTTCCATGTTCATACAGATATCGGTGTAGATATTTCCATTTTCATGCAGATAGCGGTGTAGATATTTCCATGTTTATAGAGATAGCGGTGTAGGTATCTCCATCTTAATACAGTTGGCGGTGTAGATATTTATGTGTTCATACAGATGGCGGTGCAGATATTTCCATGTTCATACAGATAGCGGTGTAGTTATTTCCATGTGTAAAGAGATAGCTGTGTAGATATTTCCATGTATATGCAGATAGCTGTGTAGATATTTCTATTTTCATGCAGATAGCGGTTTAGATATTTCCATGTTCGTACAGATAGCGGTGTAGATATTTCCATGTTCATACAGATAGCCTTGTAGACATTTCCATGTTTATACAGATAGCGGTGAAGATGTATGCATGTTTACACAGATAGCGGTGTAGATATTTCCATGTTCATACAGATAGCGGTGTAGATATTTCAATGTTCATACAGATAGCGGTTTAGATATTTCCTTCTTAATACAGATGGCGGTGTAGATATTTACATGTTCATACAGATGGCGGTGCAGATATTTCCATGTTCATACAGATGGCGGTGTAGATATTTGCATGTTTATAGAGATAGCGGTGTAGTTATTTCCATGTGTTAAGAGATAGCTGTGTAGATATTTCCATGTATTTGCAGATAGCTGTGTAGATATTTCGATTTTCATGCAGACAGCGGTGTAGATATTTCCATGTTCAAACAGATAGCGGTGTAGATATTTCCATGTTCATACAGATAACGGTGTAGATATTTCCATGTTTATACAGATAGCGGTGTAGATATTTCCACGTTCATACAGATGGCGGTGTAGGTATTTCCATGTTCATACAGATGGCGGTGCTGATATTTCCATGTTTATACAGGTAGTGGTGTAGATATTTCCATGTTTATACAGATAGCGGTGTAGATATTTCCATGTTTATACAGATAGCGGTGTAGATAATTCCATGTTTATACAGATAGCAGTGTAGATATCTCCATCTTAATACAGAAGGCGGTGTAGATATTTATATGTTCATACAGATGGCGGTGCAGATAATTCCATGTTCATACAGATAGCGGTGTAGTTATTTCCATGTGTAAAGAGATAGCTGTGTAGATATTTAAATGTGTATGCAGATAGCAGTGTAGATATTTCCATTTTCATGCAGATAGCGGTGTAGATATTTCCATGTTCAAACAGATAGCGGTGTATATATTTCCATGTTCATACAGATATCGGTGTAGATATTTCCATGTTCATACAGATAGCGGTGTAGATATTTCCATGTTTATACAGAAAGAGGTGAAGATCTATGCATGTTTACAGAGATAGCGGTGTAGATATTTCCATGTTCATCCAGATGGCTGTGTAGATATATCCATGTTCATACAGATAGCGGTGTAGCTATTTCCATGTTCATACAGATAGCGGTGTAGATATTTCCATGTTCATACAGATAGCGGTGTAGATATTTCCATGTTCATACAGATAGCGGTGCTGATATTTCCTTGTTTATACAGGCAGCGGTGTAGATATTTCCATGTTTATACAGATAGCGGTTTAGATATTTCCTTCTTAATACAGATGGCGGCGTAGATATTTATATGCTCATACAGGTGACGGTGTAGATATTTCCATGTTTATACAGATAGCAGAGTAGATATCTCCATCTTAATACAGATGGCGGTGTATATATTTATATGTTCATACAGATGGCGGTGCAGATATTTCCATGTACATACAGATGGCGGTGTAGATATTTCCATGTTCATACAGATAGCAGTGTAGTTATTTCCATGTGTAAAGAGATAGCTGTGTAGATATTTCCATTTTCATGCAGGTAGCGGTGTATATATTTCCATCTTCAAACAGATACCGGTGTGGATATTTCCATGTTCATACAGATAGCGGTGTAGATATTTCCATGTTTATTCAGATAGCGGTGAAGATGTATGCATGTTTACACAGATAGCGGTGTAGATATTTCCATGTTCGTCCAGATGGCTGTGTAGATATATCCATGTTCATACAGATAGCGGTGTAGCTATTTCCATGTTCATACAGATAGCGGTGTAGATATTTCCATGTTCATTCAGATAGCGGTTCTGATATTTCCATGTTCATAGAGATGACTTTGTAGATATATCCATGTTCATACAGATGGCGGTAAAGATATTTCCATGTTCATACAGATAGCGGTGTAGATATATCCATGTTCATACAGATAGCGGTGTAGATATTTCCATGTTCATACCGATAGCGGTGCTGATATTTCCATGTTTATACAGGTAGCCGTGTAGATATTTCCATGTTTATGCAGATAGCTGTGTAGATATTTCCATGTTTATACAGATAGCGGTGTAGATATTTCCATCTTTATACTGATAGCGGTGTAGATATCTCCTTTTTAATACAGATGGCGGTGTAGATATTTATATGTTCATACAGATGGCGGTGCAGATATTTCCATGTTCATACAGATGGCGGTGTAGATATTTCCATGTTTATAGAGATAGCGGAGTAGATATTTCCATGTTTATACAGATAGCAGTGGAGATATCTCTATCTAAATACAGATGGCGGTGTAGATAATTATATTTTCATACAGATGGCGGTGTAGATATTTATATGTTCATACAGATGGCGGTGTAGATATTTCCATGTTTATACAGACAGCAGTGTAGGTATCTCCATCT